>NW_024741353.1:0-55317 GCF_018991925.1 Homarus americanus
CATTCACTCTTTCGCAGCTGGAAGATGAGCAACGACGCGACCCATATTGGTCAGCTGTTATTTTTGCTCCCGAATCGGGCGAGGATGTTAAACTCCCCAAGTTATTTCTTCCCTTAAGTCAGTCTGAATTACGACATAACATACTCAATAGGACGAGAAAATCTCCTGAGGGGAATGTGTCTCAAATAGTCGTACCTGACACGTTGCGCAAAGCAGTAATGACATTGTTCCACGATGTCCCACAAGCAGGTCACCAAGGTCGTGATAAATGCTTAGCGGATTTACGAAAGAAGTATTTCTGGAACACTATGAAGAAAGACATAGAATTACACATCGCTAATTGTTTGGCATGTGCTCAACATAAAAGATCAACAGGATCACCTGCCCCGATTCTACAATATCCTACACCAGACCGTCCGTTTGACACAGTCGCTGTTGATGTGTTACAACTCCCAATGAGTCATCAGGGATCAGGATACGTCTTAGTGTGTGTGGATCATTTTTCCAGATTCGTGGTCTTGGTCCCACTAAAAAGCAAAACGGCCGAAGCAGTAGCCTATGCATTAGTGATGAATCTCATATGTCCATATACTACGCCTAAAGTTCTACTCTCTGATAATGGAACAGAGTTCAAGAATGAGCTAATAGAGCATATATGTTTACAATATGGAATTAAACAAACTTTGTGACAGCTTATCATCCACAGGCTAATGGCCTTGTTGAAAGAACCAATCGTAAAATCCTAGAAATACTGCGTCCAATTGTTAGTGGTTTTCAATACGCCTGGGAGGATTGGTTACCGCAGGTTGCAGCGTCGATTAATGGGTCAGTTAATAGCTCTACGGGCAAAACACCCTACTATATTGTCTATGGCACAGATAAACGTCTGCCTTACGACATCCTTACAGAGGCGCCATACCCGGTATATAATACGGATGATTTTGCGGCAAAACAAATTCATGTCTTTACAGAAATTCATAACCAAGTACGATCACAGCTAGTGGTGTCACGCGCCGAAATGATCATCAAACAACATAAACATGCTAAACCTATCGCACTGAACGTTGGGGACGCTGTTATGTTACAGGAACCTGAAAGGAACTCCAAACTTTCGGCGAAATTTTCTGGTCCATTCCGCATAATCTCAAAAGAAGCAGGCAACAATTTCAAAATATGGAAGCCTAATGCACAGATCGCAGATGTCGTGCACGCGGATCGTCTGAAGAAGACCCAGATAAATGTCTTACCTCAAGTTGATGATAATGTGATTGATACATCCTTACAGACTGTTCAGAAGCAAATGTCCCAAATGACTATTGTATGAAACTACGTTCTGCGAGTAGAAGTTAACTCGTACTTTCGCGTCAGATGGAAAACGTCGACGGCCAACTACAATCAGCATTGGACATTCTTCATGGTCTCAGCACAGCTTCGATGAATTCGACAATAGTTTCATGAACGTTGTCGTTCAAGCTGTATCTCAACAGAATCGTGTTATTTCTCAAACCTTTCACGCGATTACTGCTCTAGAATCAAAGGTTAATGCAATCATAATGGAGTCTAACCAAGTTTCGAGGATTGTTACTAGGTTACAGAAAGCAATTCCGACGTTAGAATGGCTCCTTTACTTCACAGAATATTTGCATGCTACTGAAATTTCAGTTCATAAAATTGTAACCTCTAAAAATGAACTAATAGACAGCATTGTAGATGCCGGGATAGGACGTGTGGACGCAAAGCTTGTGCCTGTGCAGACGCTTCTTGAAGCTTTAAAAATAGCCAATTTGCAGTATCATTTAACTCCGATTTTCAATGACAATGAGGTTCAATATCATTACCCACTGTTGGAGTCAACCCTCACGCAATATGCAATTCTGATCCACATTCCTATGCGAGGGCAACATGAGTTTAATGCATGGCATTTAGAACCCTTCCCCTGGTTTGTGAACGACACACTGTATACCCTAGATAGGCCTAAAGAATTTTTCTTAGTAGATGAAGAATATTCATTGTTATCAATAGAGGATTCTGAGGTACTGTCACGGTGTAAGTCGTCTTATCTACACCTACACGTATGTCCAGCCTACATGTTTGCATTTATTCCTGCTGCAGAGGGAATATGTGAATTGGCAGTCATACAACCAAATGTACGCACAGCGTTAGCGCAATGCAGTTATAGGCCAGTTAGTCTAAAGACTGTGTTCCACGCTCACCTTCACAATGTGCAGTATTTGTTCTTTCCAAATCTCACTCCTGTAATTTTAAAATGCCAAAATGGTGTTAAGCAGCTAGTTGTGAAAGGGCATTACAAGGCTCCTGATTACTGTGAAATCACTTGTAGTACATTACGGACCTTGCCTACTCATCAGCATTTTGCGCTAAATCGAAAACTCAAGTCTGCTTTAATTCCACTTCCTATAATGAATTTCACTATCAAGGATATTCAAATAGTATCAGAGAAATTAAAAGTGTTAGCTTTCTTGAACGAGACACATTTTGCTGATTTGAATAATAACTTGCCATTTTACCTGTCACGGGAATTTGCACTACCAAGTCTTACGATTCCCTCTATTCTGTTAATTCTGGCAATAATGTTCCTGTTCTGTTATTACCGGGCAGTATCATCCAAATTCAACATTGTTCACAACATACTAACCCGTACGACACAAAAGTCTAGGTCCCCTGTAGTAGAGAATACCCCTACAGTAATTTCCCCAGCTTAGTGTCTACATATCTGTTTATAACATGGTTAGGGTTGTCTAGGATGTACTGTACTCTGAGTTATTTAGGCCTCACGGAGCTCGGCTGGTAGGTGACCGAGCGATGTAATAGGCCCCTGTCTCATCAACAGAATGTATTATATAAATGGGTCAATACATCTGATATTATATTCAGATTCACCACCCTGTAACTTTCCACTGTCTATGAGTAAGACATGAGATTGACACGTGAGCGGGCAACTTACCCAAGAGGGCGAGACCCATAGCTCAGCATTTCTGTAAGCACGCACTACGATGCCCCTAAGCTTCAGTAGCTCACCACAACTCATATCGTAAGGACGTGACCTAACGTTTATCATACATAAACGCCGTCCCTTTCTCATTCACACCTAGACAGTGAGACTTACGGTTGATATACACTCAGGAATTATATATACAACCTTTTATAATAAAACAAAGGAACTACCGTTTGGGTTTCGTTACTTAAAACCCAAATATAAATATGTGTGAACGGACTGGTTAATTGGACAAGCAGCCGATTCATATAAAAGCCCCCTCATCGAGCATAACAAAGTCCCCTGATCAAGTATAACAAAGGCCCCTCATCGAGTATAACAAAGTCCGCTGATAGAGTATAACAAAGTCACCAAGTCGAGAAAAACAAAGATCCTAATCGACTATAACAAAGCCCCCTGATCGAGTATAGCAAAGTCCCCAGATAGAGTATAACAAAATCCCCTGATTGAGTATAACAAAGGCCCCTCATCGAGTTTAACAATGGCCCCTCATTGAGTATAACAAAGTCCCCTTGTCGAGTATAACAAAGGCCCCTCATCGAGTTTAACGAAGGCCCCTCATCGAGTATAACAAAGTCCCCTGGTCGAGTATAACAAACTCCCCTGGTCGAGTATAACAAAGAACCCTGGTCGAGTATTACAAAGTCCCCTGATGGAGTATAACAAAGGCCCCTGATCGAGTATGACAAAGGCCCCTGATCGAGTTTAACAAAGGCCACTGATCAAGTATAACAAAGTCCTCTGGTCGAGTATAACAAACTCCCCTGGTCGAGTATAACAAAGAACCCTGGTCGAGTATTTCAAAGTCCCCTAATGGAGTATAACAAAGGCCCCTGATCGAGTATGACAAAGGCCCCTGATCGAGTTTAACAAAGACCCCTGATCGAGTATAACAAAGTCCTCTCGTCGAGTATAACAACCCTCATCGAGTTTAACAAAGGCCCGTCATTGAGCATAACAAAGTCCCCTGGTCGAGTATAACAAACTCACGTGGTCGAGTATACCAAAGTCCCCTGATCGAGTATAACAAAGTCCCCTGATCGAGTATAACAAAGGCCCCTGGATCGAGTTTAACAAAGGCCCTCGATCGAGTATAAATAACGTCCCTGATCGAGTATATAACAAAGTCCGCTGATCGAGTATAACAGTCCCCTGATCGAGTATAACAAAGGCCCCTAATCGAGTTTAACAAAGGCCCCTGATCGAGTATAACAAAGTCCCCTGATCGAGTATAACAAACTCCCCTGGTCGAGTATAACAAAGTCCCCTGATCGAGTATAACAAAGTCCCCTGATCGATTATAACAAAGGCCCCTGATTAAGTATAACAAAACCCTCTCATCGTGTATAACAAAGCCCCCTCATCGAGTATAACAAACTCCCCTGATCAAGTATAACAAAGTTCCCTGAACGAGTATAACAAAGTCCCCTTAACGATTATAACAAAGGCCCCTGATCGAGTATAACAAAGTTCCCTAAACGGGTATAACAAAGCCCCCTGATCGAGTACAACAAAGTCCCCTGATCGAGTTTAACAAAGGCCCCTGATCGAGTATAACAAAGTCCCCTGGTCGAGTTTAACAAAGGCCCCTCATCGAGTTTAACAAAGGCCCCTCATCGAGTATAACAAAGTCCCCTGATAAAGTAATACAAAGTCCCCTGAACGAGTATAACAAAGTCCTATGATCGAGAATAACAAAGTCCGCTCATCGAGTATAACAAAGTCCCCTGATCGAGTATAACAAAGGCCCCTCATTTAGTATAACAAAGGCCCCTAATGGAATTTAACAAAGGCCCCTGATCGAGTATAACAAAGTCCCCTGGTCGAGTATATCAAGCTCCAATGGTCGAGTATAACAAAGTCCCCTGATCGAGTATAACAAAGTCCCCTGATCGAGTATAACAAAGTCCCCTGAACGAATATAACAAAGTCCCCTGGTCGAGTATAACAAAGGCCCCTCATTGAGTTTAACAAAGTCCCCTGTTCAATTATAGCAAAGTCCCCTGAACGATTATAACAAAATCCCCTGGCCGAGTATAACAAAGGCCCCTCATCGAGTATAACAAAGTCCCCTGATTGAGTACAACAAAGTCCACTGATCGAGTTTAACAAAGGCCCCTGGTCGAGTATAACAAAGTCCCCTTATCGAGTATAACAAACCCCCTGGTCGAGTATAACAAAGTCCCTTATCGAGCATAACAAAGTCCCCATCGAGTATACCAACAAAGTCCCTGAACGATTATAACAAAGTCCCTGGTCGAGTGGCAACAAAGGCCCCCATCGAGCATAAATAAAGTCCCCTGATCAAGTATAACAAAGTCCGCTGATCGAGTATAACAAAGTCCCCTGACGAGTATAACAGCGCCCTGATCGAGTTTAACAAAGGCCCCTGATCGAGTATAACAAAGTCCCCTGAACGTTTATAACAAAGTCCCCTGGTCGAGTATAACAAAGGCCCCTCATCGAGTATAACAAAGTCCTCTGATCAAGTATAACAAAATCCCCTGAACGAGTATAACAAAGTCCCATGATCGAGAATAACAAAATCCCCTGATCGAGTATAACAAAGGCCCCTGATCGAGTTTAACAAAGGCCCCTGATCGAGTTTAACAAAGCCCCCTCATCGAGTATAACAAAGTCCCTCACCGAGTATAACAAAGTTCCCTGATCGAGTATAACAAAGCCCCCTCATAGAGTATAACACTGTCCCCTGATCGAGTATAACAAAGGCCCCTCATCGAGTTTAACAAAGCCCCCTCATCGAGTTTAACAAAGCCCCCTCATCGAGTATAACAAAGTCCCCTGATCGAGTATAAAAAAGTCCCTTGAACGATTAAAACAAAGGCCCCTGATCAAGTATAACAAAGCCCCCTGATCGTGTATAACAAAGCCCCCTTATCGAGCATAACAAAGTCCCCTGATCAAGTATAACAAAGGCCCCTCATCGAGTATAACAAAGTCCGCTGATCGAGTATAACAAAGTCAACTGATCGAGCAAAACAAAGTTCCCTAATCGACTATAACAAAGCCCCCTGATCGAGTATAGCAAAGTCCCCTGATAGAGTATAACAAAGTCCCCTGATCAAGTATAACAAAGGCCCCTCATCGAGTTTAACAAAGGCCCCTCATTGAGTATAACAAAGTCCCCTTGTCGAGTATAACAAGGCCCCTCATCGAGTTTAACAAAGGCCCCTCATCGAGTATAACAAAGTCCCCTGGTCGAGTATAACAAACTCACCTGGTCGAGTATAACAAAGGACCCTGGTCTAGTATTACAAAGTCCCCTGATGGAGTATAACAAAGGCCCCTCATCGAGTATAACAATGGCCCATGATCGAGTATAACAACGTCCCCTGATCGAGTATAACAAAGTCCGCTAATCGAGTATAACAAAGTCCCCTGATCGAGTATAACAAAGTCCCCTGATCGAGTATGACAAAGGCCCCTGATCGAGTTTAACAAAGGCCACTGATCGAGTATAACAAAGTCCCCTGGTCAAGTATAAGAAAGGCCCCTCATCGAGTTTAACAAAGGCCCCTCATTGAGCATAACAAAGTCCCCTGGTCGAGTATAACAAACTCACCTGGTCGAGTATACCAAAGTCCACTGATCGAGTATAACAAAGTCCCCTGATCGAGTATCACAAAGGCCCCTGATCGAGTTTAACAAAGGCCCCTGATCGAGTATAACAACGTCCCTGATCGAGTATAACAAAGTCCGCTGATCGAGTATAACAAAGTCCCCTGATCGAGTATAACAAAGTCCCTGATCGAGTATAACAAAGGCCCCTCATCGAGTTTAACAAAGGCCCCTGATCGAGTATAACAAAGTCCCCTGGTCGAGTATAACAAAGGCCCCTCATCGAGTTTAACAAAGGCACCCTCATTGAGTATAACAAACTCCCCTGATCGAATATAACAAAGTCCCCTGATAGAGTATAACAAAGTCCCCTGATCGAGTATGACTATGGCCCCTGATCGAGTTTAACAAAGGCCCCTGATCGAGTGTACCAAAGTCCCCTGGTCGAGTATAACAAAGGTCCCTCATAGAGTTTAACAAAGGCCCGTCATCGAGTATAACAAAGTCCCCTGGTCGAGTATAACAAACTCCCCTGGTCAAGTATAACAAAGAACCCTGGTTGCGTATAAGAAAGTCCCCTGATCGAGTATAACTAAGAGCCCTGATCGAGTAAAACAAAGGCCCCTCATCGAGTATATCAAAGTCTCCTGATCGAGTATAACAAAGTCCGCTGATCGAGTATAACAAAGTCTCTGATCGAGTATAACAAAGGCCCCTGATCAAGTTTAACAAAGGCCCCTGATCGAGTATAGCAAAGTCCCCTGGTCGAGTATAACAAACTCCCCTGGTCGATTATAACAAAGTCCCCTTATCGAGTATAACAAAGTCCCCTGATCGAGTACAACAGAGTCCCCATATCGAGTTTAACAAAGGCACCTGATCGAGTATAACAAAGTCCCCTGGTCGAATATAACAAAGGCCCCTATCGTAGTTTAACAAAGGCCCTGGATCGAGTATAACAAAGTCCCCTGGTCGAATATAACAAAGGCCCCTCATCGAGTTTAATAAAGGCCTCTCATTGAGTATAACAAAGTCGAGTATAACAAACTCACCTGGTCGAGTATAACAAAGTCCCTTGATCGAGTATAACAAAGTCCCCTGATCGTGTATAACAAAGGCCCCTGATTGAGTTTAACAAAGGCCCCTGATCGAGTATAACAAAGTCCCCTGGTCGAGTATAACAAACTCCCCTGATCGAGTATAACAAAGTCCCATGATAGAGTATAACAAAGTCCCCTGATCGAGTATAACTATGGCCCCTGATAGAGTTTAACAAAGGCCCCTGATCGAGTGTAACAAAGTCCCCTGGTCGAGTATAACAAAGGTCCCTCATAGAGTTTAACAAAGGCCCGTCATCGAGTATAACAAAGTCCCCTGGTCGAGTATAACAAAGTCCCCTGGTCAAGTATAACAAAGAACCCTGGTTGAGTATAACAAAGTCCCCTGATCGAGTA
The DNA here is from genome assembly GCF_018991925.1 of Homarus americanus. Classification (NCBI taxonomy): domain Eukaryota; kingdom Metazoa; phylum Arthropoda; class Malacostraca; order Decapoda; family Nephropidae; genus Homarus; species Homarus americanus. The sequence continues at coordinate 8,050 of NW_024741353.1, forward strand.
TAACAAAGGCCCCTAATCGAGTATAACAAAGGCCCCTCATTGAGTATAACAAAGTCTCCTGATCGAGTATAACAAAGTCCGCTGATCGAGAATAACAAAGTCCATTGAACGATTATAACAAAGGCCACTGATCAAGTATAACAAAGCCCCTGATCGTGTATAACAAATCCCCCTCATCGGGTATAACAAAGTCCCCTGATCAAGTATAACAAAGTCCCCTGAACGAGTATAACAAAGTCCCATGATCGAGTGTAACAAAGTCCCCTCACCGAGTATAACAAAGTTCCCTGATCGAGTATAACAAAGCCCCCCTCAAAGAGTATAACAATGTCCCATGATCGAGTATAGCAAAGTCCCCTGATCGGGTATAACAAAGAACCCTGGTCGAGTATAACAAAGTCCCCTGATGGAGTATAACAAAGGCCCCTGATCGAGTACAAAAAGGCCCCTGATCGAGTATAACAACGTCCCCGATCGAGTATAACAAAGTCCGCTGATCGAGTATAACAAAGTCCCCTGTTCGAGTATAACAAAGTCGACTGATCGAGAATAACAAAGGCCCCTCATCGAGTTTAAATAAAAGTTCTTCGTCGAGGCGAACAGCGCCCTCATCGAGTTAAACAAAGCCCCTTCGAGTATAACAAAATCCGCTGACTTGAAAGTATAACAAAGTCCCCTGATCGAGTATAACAAAGTCCCCTGATCAAGTATACCAGCGCCCCTCATCGAGCTTCTAACAAAGGCCCCTCATCGAGTTTAACAAAGGCACCCTCATTGAGTATAACAAACTCACCTGGTTGAGTATAACAAAGTCCCCTGATCGAGTATAACAAAGTCCCCTGATCGAGTTTAACAAAGGCACCTGATCGAGTTTAACAAAGGCCCCTGATCGAGTATAACAAAGTCCCCTGGTCGAGTATAACAAACTCCCCTGATCGAATATAACAAAGTAACCCTGATAGAGTATAACAAAGTCCCCTGATCGAGTATGACTATGGCCCCTGATCGAGTTTAACAAAGGCCCCTGATCGAGTGTAACAAAGTCCCCTGGTCAAGTATAACAAAGGTCCCTCATAGAGTTTAACAAAGGCCCGTCATCGAGTATAACAAAGAACCCTGGTTGAGTATAACAAAGTCCCCTGATCGATTATAACAAAGAGCCCTGATCGAGTAAAACAAAGGCCCCTCATCGAGTATATCAAAGTCTCCTGATCGAGTATAACAAAGTCCGCTGATCGAGTATAACAAAGTCCCCTGATCGAGTATAACAAATTTCCCTGATCGAGTATAACAAAGGCCCCTGATCAAGTTTAACAAAGGCCCCTGATCGAGTATAGCAAAGTCCCCTGGTCGAGTATAACAAACTCCCCTGGTCAATTATAACAAAGTCCCCTGATCGAGTATAACAAAGTCCCCTGAACGATTATGTAACAAAGTCCTGGTCGTGAGTATAACAAAGGTCCTCATAGAGTTTAACAAAGGCCTGTCATCGAGTATAACAAAGTTCCTAGTCGAGTAAAACAAAGTCCGCTGATCGAGTATAACAAAGTCCCCTGATCGAGTATAATCTAAGTCCCTGATCGAGTATAACAAAGTCCACTGATCGAGTATAACAAAGGCCCCTAATCGAGTATAACAAAGGCCCCTCATTGAGTATAACAAAAGTCTCCTGATCGAGTATACCAAAGTCTGCTTCATCGAGTATAACAAAAGTTCCTGATCAAGTATAACAAAGTCCCCTTGATCGAGTATAACAACAGCGCCCCTGATCGAGTATAACAATGGCCCCTGATCGAGTATAACAAAGGCCCCTAATCGAGTATAACAAAGTCCCCTGGTCGAGTATAACAAAGGCCCCTCATCGAGTTTAACAAAGGCCCCTCATCGAGTATAACAAGACCCTGGTCGGGTATATCAAACTCCCCTGGTCGAGTATAACAATATCCCCTGATCGAGTATAACAAAGTCCCCTGATCGAGTATAACAAAGTCCCTTGAACGATTATAACAAAGGCCCCTGATCAAGTATAACAAAGCCCCCTAATCGTGTATAACAAAGCCCCCCTCATAGAGTATAACAATGTCCCATGATCGAGTATAGCAAAGTCCCCTGGTCGAGTATAACAAAGGCCCCTGATCGAGTTTAACGAAGGATCCTCATTCAGTATAACAAAGTCATTTGGTCGAGTATAACAAACTCACCTGGTCGAGTATATCAAAGTCCCCTGATCGAGTTTAACAAAGGCCCCTGATCTAGTGTAAGAAAGTCCCCTGGTCGAGTATAACAAAGGTCCCTCATTGAGTTTAACAAAAGCCCCTCATCGAGTATAACAAAGTCACCTGGTCGAGTATAACAAACTCCCCTGGTCAAGTATAACAAAGAACCCTGGTTGAGTATCACAAAGTCCCCTGATCGAGTATAACAAATGCCCCTCATCTAGTATAACAAAGGCCCCTCATCGAGTATAACAAAGTCTCCTGATCGAGTATAACAAAATCAGCTGATCGAGTATAACAAAGTCCCCTGATCGAGTATAACTATGGCCCCTGATCGAGTTTAACAAAGGCCCCTGATCGAATGTCAGAAAGTCCCCTGGTCGAGTATAACAAAGGTCCCTCATCGAGTTTAACAAAAGCCTTTCATCGAGTATAACAAAGTCACCTGGTCGAGTATAACAAACTCCCCTGGTCAAGTATAACAAAGAACCCTGGTTGAGTATAACAAAGTCCCCTGATCGAGTATAACAAAGGCCCCTAATCGAGTATAACAAAGGCCCCTCATTGAGTAAAACAAAGTCTCCTGATCGAGTATAACAAAATCCGCTGATCGAGTATAACAAAGTCCCATAATCGAGTATAACTATGGCCCCTGATCGAGTTTAACAAAGGCCCCTGATCGAGTGTAACAAAGTCCCCTGGTCGAGTATAACAAAGGTCCCTCATCGAGTTTAACAAAGATCCCTGATAAAGGTATAACAAACTCCTGGTCAAGTATAACCAAAGAACCTGGTTGAGTATAACAAAGTCCCGTGATCGAGTATAACAAAAATTTCAGTCGAGGTATAACAAGGCCACCTCTTCGAGGTATAACCGAGTCTCTGATCGGTATAACAAGGTCACTTGATCGTGTATAACAAAAGTCCCTGATCGAGTATATGAAGTCCCTGATCGAGTATAACAAAAGGCTGATCAAGTTTGTAAGGCCCTGTTCAAGAAGTAACAAAGGTCCTCATAAGGGGTTAACAGGCCGCTGATCGAGTATAACAAAGTCCCCTCTTTCGAGTATAACAAAGTCCCCTGATCGAGTATAACAAAGGCCCCTCATCAAGTTTAACAAAGGCCCCTGATCGAGTATAGCAAAGAACCCTGGTCGAGTATAACAAACTCCCCTGGTCGAGTATAACAAAGTCCCCTGATCGAGTATAACAAAGCCCCCTGATCCAGTATAACAAAGTCCCCTGATAGAGTATAACAAAGTCCCCTGATCGAGTATAACAATGGCCCCTCATCGAGTTTAACAAAGGCCCCTAATCGAGTATAAGAAAGTTCCTTGGTCGAGTATAACAAAGGCCCCTCATCGAGTTTAACAAAGGCCCCTCATCGAGTATAACAAAGTCCCCTGGTCGAGTATATCAAACTCCCCTGGTCGAGTATAACAATATCCCCTGATCGAGTATAAGAAAGTCCCCTGAGCGAGTATAACAAAGTCCGCTGATCGAGTATAACAAAGTCCCCTGATCGAGTATAACAAAGAACCCTGGTCGAGTATAACAAAGTCCCCTCATGGAGTATAACAAAGGCCCGTGATCGAGTATAACAAAGGCCCCTGATCGAGTATAACAAAGTCTCCTGATCGCGTATAACAAAGTCCATTGATCGAGTATAACAAAGTTCCCTAATCGATTATAACAAAGTCCCCTGGTCGAGTATAACAAAGGGCGCTGATCGAGTAAGACTAAGTCCCCTCATCGAGTATAACAAAGTCCCCTCATCCTAGTATAACAAAGACCCACTGGACGACTATAACAAAGGTTCCTAATCGAGTATAACAAAGTCTCCTGATCGCATATAACAAAGTCCCCTGATCGAGTATAACAAAGTCTCCTGGATGAGTATAACAAAGTCCCCTCATCGAGTATAACAAAGTCCATTGGTCAAGTATAAAAAAGTTCCCATGATCGAGCATAGACAAGTCTCCTGATCGAGTATAACAAAGTCCCCTGATAGAGTATAACAAAGTCCTCTGGTCGAGTATAAAAAGTCCCCTGATCGAGTATAACAAAGTCCCCTGGTCGAGTATAACAAAGTCCCCTCATCGAGTATAACAAAGTCCATTGGTCAAGTATAAAAAAGTTCCCATGATCGAGCATAGCAAAGTCTCCTGATCGAGTATAACAAAGCCTCCTGATCGAGTATAACAAAGTCCCCTAATCGAGTATAACAAAGCCCCGTGCTCGAGTATAACAAAGTCCCCTGGTCGAGTTTAGCAAAGTCCCCTGATCGAGTATAACAAAGCCTCCTCATCGAGTATAACAAAGTACCCTGATCGAGTATAACAAAGCCCCCTGCTTGAGTATAACAAAGTCCCCTGATCGAGTCCAAAAAAGGACTTTAATCGAGTATAACAAAGTCCCTTGATCTAGTATAACAAAGGCCCCTGATCGAGTGTAACAAAGGCCCCTCATCGAGTATAACAAAGTCCCCTAATCGAGCATAACAAAGTCCCCTGGTCGAGTATAACAAAGTCCCCTGTTCGAGTCTAACAAAGCTCCCTTATCGATTATAACAAATTCACCTTATCGAGTAACAAAGTCCCCTTATCGATACAACAAAGTCCCCTAATCGAGTATAACAAAGGCCCTGGTCGAGTATAACAAAGTCCCTCATCGAGTGTAACAAAGTCCCCTAATCGAGTATAAAAATGTCCCCTAGTCCAGTGTAACAAAGTCCCCTGATCGAGTATAAAAAAGTCCCCTGGCCCAGTATAACAAAGTCCCTAGATCAAGCATACCAAAGTCCCCTGATCGATTATAACAAAGTCCCCGGTCCAGTATAGCAAAGGGCCCTGAGCGAGTAAGACAAAGTCCCCTAATCGAGTATAACAAAGCCTCCTGATCGAGTATAACAAAGTCCCCTGATCGAGTATAAAAAAGGCCTCTAATCGAGTATAAGAAAGTCGCCTGATCGAGTATAACAAAGGCGCCTAATCGAGAATAACAAAGTCCCCTGGTCAAGTATAACAAAGTCCCCTGTTCGAGTCTAACAAAGTCCACTTATCGAGTAAAACAAATTCCCCTTATCGAGTATAACAAAGTCTCCTTATCGAGTATAACAAAGTCCCTGATCGAGTATAACAAAGTCCCTAGATCGAGCATGCCAAAGTCCCCTAATCGATTATAACAAAGTCCCCCGGTCGAGCATACCAAAGTCCCCTGATCGAGTATAACAAAGTCCCCTGATGGAAAATAACAAAGCCCCCTGGATGAGTATAACAAAGTTCCCTGATCGAGTATAACAACGTTCCCTGATGGAGTATAACAAAGTCTCCTGGTCCAGTATAACAAAGTCCCCTGATCGAGGATAACAAAGTCCCCTAATCGAGAATAAAAATGTCCCCTGGTCCAGTGTAACAAAGTCCCTTCATCGAGTATAAAAAAGTCCCCTGGCCCAGTATAACAAAGACCCTAGATCGAGCATACCAAAGTCCTCTGATCGATTATAACAAAGTCCCCCGGTCGAGTATAGCAAAGGGCCCTGATCGTGTAAGACAAAATCCCCTGATTGAGTATAACAAAGTCCCCTGATCGAGTATAACATATCCCCTGATCGAGTATAACAACGTCTCCTGGCCTAGTTTAACAAAGTCCCCAGATCGAGCATAACAAAGTTCCCTAATCGATTATAACAAAGTCCCCTGGTCGAGTATAACAAAGGGCGCTGATCGAGTAAGACTAAGTCCCCTCATCGAGTATAACAATGTCCCCTGATCCTAGAATAACAAAGCCCCCCTGGACGAGTATAACAAAGGTTCCTAATCGAGTATAACAAAGTCTCCTGATCGCGTATAACAAAGTCCCCTGATCGAGTACAACAAAGTCCCCTGGATGAGTATAACAAAGTCCCCTGATCGAGTATAACATATCCCCTGATTGAGTATAACAAAGTCCCCTGGTCGAGTATAGCAAAGTCCCTGATCGAGTATAAGAAAGCCTCCTGATCGAGTATAACAAAGTCCCCTGATCGAGTCTAACAAAGCCCCCTGCTCGAGTATAACAAAGTCCCCTGATCGAGTCCAAAAAAGGCCTCTAATCGAGTATAAGAAAGTCCCCTGATCGAGTATAACAAAGTCCCCTTATCGAGTATAACAAATTCCCCTTATCGAGTATAACAAAGTCCCGTTATCGAGTATAACAAAGTCCCCTAATCGAGTATAACAAAGGCCCCTGGTCGAGTATAACAAAGTCCCTGATCGAGTATAACAAAGTCCCTAGGTCGAGCATACCAAAGCCCCCTAATCGATTATAACAAAGTCCCCCGGTCGAGTATAGCAAAGGGCCCTGATCGAGTAAGACAAAGTCCTCTGATCGAGTATAACAAAGTCCCCTAATCGTGTATAAAAATGTCCCCTGGTCCAGTGAAACAAAGTCCCCTCATCGCTTATAAAAAAGTCCCCTGGCCTGGTATAACAAAGTCCCTAGTTCGAGCATACCAAAGTCCCCTGATCGATTATAACAAAATCCCCCGGTCGAGTATAGCAAAGGGCCCTGATCGTGTAAGACAAAATCCCCTGATCGAGTATTAGAAAGTCACCTGATCGAGTATGACAAAGCCCCCTGGATGAGTATAACAAAGTTCCCTGATCGTGTATAACAAAGTCCCCTGATCGAGTATAACAAAGTCCCCTGGTCGAGTATGACAAAGCCCCCTGGATGAGTATAACAGTTCCCTGATCGAGTATAACAAAGTCCCCTGATCGAGTATAACAAAGTCCCCTGGTCCAGTATAACAAAGTCCCCTGATCGAGTATAACATATCCCCTGATCGAGTATAACAACGTCTCCTGGCCTAGTTTAACAAAGTCCCCAGATCGAGGATAACAAAGTTCCCTAATCGATTATAACAAAGTCCCCTGGTCGAGTATGACAAAGGGCCCTGATCCTAGTATAAAACAAGTCCCCTTCGATCGAGTATAACATATCCACTGATCGAGTATCACAAAGTCCCTGGTGGAGTATAACAAAGTTCCCTGGTCGAGTATAACAAAGTTTTCTAATCGAGCATAACAGAGGCCCTTGGTCGAGTATAACAAAGTCCTCTGATCAAGTATAACAAAGTCCCCTGATCTAGTATAACAAAGTCCCCTAATCAAGTATAACAAAGTCCCCTGATCAAGTATAACAAAGACCCCTGATCGAGTATAACATATCCCCTGATCGAGTATAACAAAGTTCTCTGGTCGAGTATGACAAAGTCCCCTGATCGAGTATAACAAAGTCCCCTGATCGAGTATTACATATCCCCTGATCGAATATAACAAAGTCCCTGGTGGAGTATAACAAAGTCCCCTGATCGAGTATCACAAAGTCTCCTAGTCGAGTATAACAAAGTTTTCTAATCGAGTATAAAAAAGCCCCTCGTCGAGTATAACAAAGTCCTTGATCGAGTATAACAAAGTCCCCTGATCGAGTATAACATATCACCTGATCGAGTATAACAAAGTCCTCTGGTCGAGTATAACAAAGTCCCCTGATCGAGTATAACAATGTCACCTGGTCGAGTATAACAATGTCCCCTGATCGAGTATAACAAAGGCCCCTCATCGAGTATAGCAAAGCCCATTGGTCAAATATAGTAAAGTCCACTCATCGAGTATAACAAAGTTCCCCGATGGAGTATAACAAAGGCCTCTGGTCGAGCAAGACAAAGTCTCCTGATCAAGTATAAAAAGTCCCCTGGTCGGATATAACAAAGTCCCCTAATCGAGTATAACAAAGTCCCCTGGTCGAGCATAATAAAGCACCCTCATCGAGTATAACAAAGGCCCCTAATCGAGTATAACAAAGTCTCCTGATCGCGTATAACAAAGTCCCCTGGTCCAGTATAACAAAGTCCCCTGATCGAGTATAACATATCCCCTGATCGAGTATAACAACGTCTCCTGGCCTAGTTTAACAAAGTCCCCTGGTCGAGTATAACAAAGGGCCCTGATCGAGTAAGACAAAGTCCCCTGGATGAGTACAACAAAGTCCCCTGATCGAGTATAACATATCCCCTGATTGAGTACAACAAAGTCCTCTGGTCGAGTATAAAAAAGTCCCCTGAGCGAGTATAACAAAGTCCCCTGGTCGAATATAGGAAAGTCCCCTCATCGAGTATAACAAAGTCCCCTGATCCTAGTATAACAAAGCCCCCCTGGACGAGTATAACAAAGGCCCCAAATCGAGTATAACAGTCTCCTGATCGCATATAACAAAGTCCCCTGATCGAGTATAACAAAGTCCCCTGGATGAGTACAACAAAGTCCACTTGATCGAGTATAACATATCCCCGAACTGAGTATAACAAAGTCCTCTGGTCGAGTATAAAAAAGTCCCCTGATCGAGTATAACAAAGTCCCCTGGTCGAGTATAACAAAGTCCCCTCATCGACTATAACAAAGCCCCCTGCTTGAGTATAACAAAGTCCCCTAATCGAGTCCAAAAAAGGCCTCTAATCGAGTATAAGAAAGTCCCCTAATCAAGTATAACAAAGCCGCCTAATCAAGTATAACAACGTCCCCTGGTCGAGTATAACAAAGTCCCCTGTTCGAGTCGAACAAAGTCCCCTCATCGAGTATAACAAATTCCCCTTATCGAGTATAACAAAGTCCCCTAATCGAGTATAACAAAGGCCCTGGTCTAGTATAACAAAGTCCCTCATCGAGTGTAACAAAGTCCCCTAATCGAGTATAAAAATGTCCCCTGGTCCAGTGTAACAAAGTCCCCTGATCGAGCATAAAAAAGTCCCCTGGCCCAGTATAACAAAGTCCCTAGATCAAGCATACCAAAGTCCCCTGATCGATTATATCAAAGTCCCCGGTCCAGTATAGCAAAGGGCCCTGAGCGAGTAAGACAAAGTCCCCTAATCGAGTATAACAGAGCCCCCTGCTCGAGTATAACAAAGTCCCCTGGTCGAGTATAGCAAAGTCCCCTAATCGAGTATAACAAAGCCTCCTGATCGAGTATAACAAAGTCCCCTGATCGAGTATAACAAAGCTCCCTGCTCGAGAATAACAAAGTCCCCTGATCGAGTCTAAAAAAGGCCTCTAATCGAGTATAAGAAAGTCCCCTTATCGAGTAAAACAAATTCCCTTATCGAGTATAACAAAATCCCCTTATCGAGTATAACAAAGTCCCTGATCGAGTATAACAAAGTCCCTAGATCGAGCATAGCAAAGTCCCCTAATCGATTATAACAAAGTCCCCCGGTCGAGCATACCAAAGTCCCCTGATCGAGTATAACAAAGTCCCCTGATGGAAAATAACAAAGCCCCCTGGATGAGTATAACAAAGTTCCCTGATCGAGTATAACAACGTTCCCTGATCGAGTATAACAAAGTCTCCTGGTCCAGTATAACAAAGTCCCCTGATCGAGGATAACAAAGTCCCTAATCGAGAATAAAAATGTCCCCTGGTCCAGTGTAACAAAGTCCCTTCATCGAGTATAAAAAAGTCCCCTGGCCCAGTATAACAAAGTCCCTAGATCAAGCATACCAAAGTCCCCTGATCGATTATAACAAAGTCCCCCGGTCGAGTATAGCAAAGGGCCCTGATCGTGTAAGACAAAATCCCCTGATTGAGTATAAGAAAGTCCCCTGATCGAGTATAACAAAGCCCCTTGGATGAGTATAACAAAGTTCCGTGATCGAGTATAACAAAGTCCCCTGATCGAGTATAGCAAAGTCCCCTGATCGAGTAAAACAAAGTCCCCTAATCGAGTATAAAATGTCCCCTGTTCCAGTGTAACAAAGTCCCCTGATCGAGTATAAAAAAGTCCCCTGGTCGACTATAGCAAGTCCTCTGGTCGAGTATAACAAAGCCTCCTCATCGAATATAACAAAGGCCTCTAATCGAGTATAACAAAGTCCCCTAATCTAGTATAATAAAGGCCCCTGATCGAGTATAACAAAGGCCCCTGGTCGAGTATAACAAAGTCCCCTGTTCGAGTCTAACAAAAACCCTTATCGAATATAAAAAATTCCCCTTTTCGAGTATAACAAAGTCCCCATATCGAGTATAACAAAGTCCCCTAATCGAGTATAACAAAGGTCCCTGGTCGAGTATAACAAAGTTCCCTGATCGAGTGTAACAAAAGTCCCCTGATCGAGAATAACAAAGTCCCCTAATCGAGTATAAAAATGTCCCCTGGTCCAGTGTAACAAAGTCCCCTGATCGAGTATAACAAAGTCCCCTAATCAAGTATAACAAAGTCCCCTGATCGAGTATAACAAAGTCCCCTAATTGAGTATAACAAAGCCCCCTGCTCGAGTATAACAAAGTCCCCTGGTCGAGTTTAGCAAAGTCCCCTGATCGAGTATAACAAAGCCTCCTCATCGAGTATAAAAAAGTCCCCTGATCGAGTATAACAAAGTCCCCTGGATGAGTATAACAAAGTCCCCTGATCGAGTATAACATATCCTCTGATTGAGTATAACAAAGTCCTCTGGTCGAGTATAAAAAAGTCCCTGATCGAGTATAACAAAGTCCCCTGGTCGAGTATAACAAAGTCCCCTCATCGAGTATAACAAAGGCCCCTCATCGAGAATAACAAAGTCCATTGGTCAAGTATAAAAGAGATCCCTGGTCGAGTATAACAAAGTCCCCTGGTCGAGTATAGCAAAGTCCCGTAATCGAGTATAACAAAGCCTCCTCATCGAGTATAACAAAGTCCCCTTGTCGAGTATAGCAAAGCCCCCTGCTCGAGTATAACAAAGTCCCCTAATCGAGTCCAAAAAAGGCCTCTAATCGAGAATAAGAAAGTCCCCTGATCAAGTATAACAAAGCCGCCTAATCAAGTATAACAACGTCCCCTGGTCGAGTATAACAAAGTCACCTGTTCGAGTCTAACAAAGTCCCCTCATCGAGTATAACAAATTCCCCTTATCGAGTATAACAAAGTCCCCTTATCGAGTTTAACAAAGTCCACTAATCGAGTATAACAAGGGCCCCTGGTCGAGTATAACAAAGTCCCTGATCGAGTATAACAAAGTCCCTAGGTCGAGCATACCAAAGTCCCCTAATCGATTATAACAAAGTCCCCCGGTCGAGTATAGCAAAGGGCCCTGATCGAGTAAGACAAAGTCCCCTGATCGAGTATAACAACGTTCCCTGATCGAGTATAACAAAGGTCCCCTGATCGAGTATAACAAAGTCCTTATCGAGTATAACAAAGTCCCTAATCAAGGTATAAAAATGTCCTTGGTCAGTGTAACAAGATCACTCGCCGAGTAAAAAAGTCCTGATCCAGGTAAAACAACATCTCCTGGCCTGGTTTAACAAGAGTCCCAGATCGAAGGCATAACAAAGTCCCCTAATCGAGTCCAAAAAAGGCCTCTAATCGAGAATAAGAAAGTCCCCTGATCAAGTATAACAAAGCCGCCTAATCAAGTATAACAACGTCCCCTGGTCGAGTATAACAAAGGCCCCTGATCGAGTATAACATATCCTCTGATCGAGTATAACAAAGTCCCTGGTGGAGTATAACAAAGTCCCCTGATCGAATATACGAAAGTCCCCTGGTCGAGTTTAACAATGTCCCCTGATCGAGTATAACAAAGGCCCCTCATCGAGTATAGCAAAGTCCATTGGTCAAATATCGGAAAGTCCACTCATCGAGTATAACAAAGTCCCCGGATCGAGTATAAATGGCCTCTGGTCAAGTATGAGAAAGTCCCCTGATCAAGTATAAAAAAGTCCCCTGGTCTAGTATAACAAAGTCCCCTAAACGAGTATAACAAAGTCCCCTGGTCGATTATAGCAATGTCCCCGGGTCGAGTATAACAAAGCCCCCTCATCGAGTAAAACAAAGGCCCCTAATCGAGTATAACAAAGTCCCCTGATAGAGTATAACAAAGTCCTCTGGTCGAGTATAAAAAAGTCCCCTGTTCGAGTATAACAAAGTCCCCTGGTCGAGTATAACAAAGTCCCCTCATCGAGGATAACAAAGTCCATTGGTCAAGTATAAAAAAGTTCCTATGATCGAGCATAGCAAAGTCCCCTGATCGAGTATAACAAAGCCTCCTGATCGAGTATAACAAAAGTCCCTAATAAAGTATAACAAAAGCCCCTGCTCAAGAGTATAACAAAAGTCCCCTGGTCGGGTTGGCAAAGTCCCTGATCCGAGTATAACAAAGCCTCCTGATCGGTATAAAAAGTCCTGATCGAGTATATAAAGCCCCTGCTCTAATTATAACAAAATACCTGATCGAGTCCAAAAAGGCCTTTTTATCGAGTATATCAACAAAGTCCCCTGATGGAAAATAACAAAGCCCCCTGGATGAGTATAACAAAGTTCCCTGATCGAGTATAACAACGTTCCCTGATCGAGTATAACAAAGTCTCCTGGTCAAATATAACAAAGTCCCCTGATCGAGTATAACAAAGGCCCCTCATCGAGTATAGCAAAGTCCATTGGTCAAATATAGGAAAGTCCACTCATCGAGTATAACAAAGTCCCCCGATCGAGTATAACAAAGTCCTCTGGTCGAGTATAACAAAGGCCCCTCATCGATTATAGCAAAGTCCCCGGGTCGAGTATAACAAAGCCCCCTCATCGAGTATAACAAAGGCCCCTAATCGAGTATAACAAAGTCCCCTGATCGAGTATAACAAAGTCCCCTGATAGAGTATAACAAAGTCTTCTGGTCGAGTATAAAAAAGTCCCCTGATCGAGTATAACAAAGTCCCTTGGTCGAGTATAACAAAGTCCCCTCATCGAGGATAACAAAGTCCATTGGTCAAGTATAAAAAAGTTCCCATGATCGAGCATAGCAAAGTCCCCTGATCGAGTATAACAAAGCCTCCTGATCGAGTATAACACAGTCCCCTAATCGAGTATAACAAAGCCCCCTGCTCGAGTATAACAAAGTCCCCTGGTCGAGTTTAGCAAAGTCCCCTGATCGAGTATAACAAAGCCTCCTGATCGATTATAACAAAGTCCCCCGGTCGAGTATAGCAAAGGGCCCTGATCGTGTAAGACAAAATCCCCTGATTGGGTATAAGAAAGTCCCCTGATCGAGTATAACAAAGCTTCCTGGATGAGTATAACAAAGTTCCGTGATCGAGTATAACAAAGTCCCCTGATCGAGTATAACAAAGTCCCCTGATCGAGTATAACAAAGTCCCCTAATCGAGTATAAAATGTCCCCTGTTCCAGTGTAACAAAGTCCCTGATCGAGTATAAAAAAGTCCCCTGGTCGACTATAGCAAGTCCTCTGGTCGAGTATAAACAAAGCCCCCTCATCGAATATAACAAAGGCCTCTAATCGAGTATTACAAAGTCCCCTGATCTAGTATAACAAAGGCCCCTGATCGAGTATAACAAAGGCCCCTGGTCGAGTACAACAAAGTCCCCTGTTCGAGTCTAACAAAAACCCTTATCGAATATAAAAAATTCCCCTTTTCGAGTATAACAAAGTCCCCATATCGAGTATAACAAAGTCCCCTAATCGAGTATAACAAAGGTCCCTGATCGAGTATAACAAAGTTCCCTGATCGAGTGTAACAAAAGTCCCCTGATCGAGAATAACAAAGTCCCCTAATCGTGTATAAAAATGTCCCCTGGTCCAGTTTAACAAAGTCCCCTGATCGAGTGTAACAAAGTCCCCTAATCAAGTATAGCAAAGTCCCCTGATCGAGTATAACAAAGGACGCTCATCGAGTATAGCAAAGTCCATTGGTCGAGTACAACAAAGTCCCCTGTTCGAGTCTAACAAAAACCCTTATCGAATATAAAAAATTCCCCTTTTCGAGTATAACAAAGTCCCCATATCGAGTATAACAAAGTCCCCTAATCGAGTATAACAAAGGTCCCTGATCGAGTATAACAAAGTTCCCTGATCGAGTGTAACAAAAGTCCCCTGATCGAGAATAACAAAGTCCCCTAATCGTGTATAAAAATGTCCCCTGGTCCAGTTTAACAAAGTCCCCTGATCCAGGTATAACAAAGTCCACAATTCAGGTATAACCAAAAGTCCCTGGTCGAGTATAGCAAAGTCCCTGATCGAGTATAACAGCCCCTCATCGAGTATAACCCATATCCTCTGAATCGGTATAACAAAAGTCCTCTGGTCGAGTATGACCAAGTCCCTGATCGAGTATAACAAAGTCCTGGTCGAAAAATTATAACAAAAGGCCGTCATCAGGTATAGCAAAGTCCATTGGTCAAATATAGGAAAAGTCCCCTGATCAGATATAACAAAGTCCTGGTCGGTATAGCAAAGGGCCCTGATCGAGAAAGACAAAGTCCCCTTATCGAGTATAACAAAGTCCCCTAATCAAGTATAACAAAGCCATCTGGACGAGTATAACAACGTTCCCTGATCGAGTATTACAAAGTCTCTTGGCCCAGTATAACAAAGTCCCCAGATCGAGCGTAACAAAGTCCCCTGATCAAGCTATAACAAAGTCCCTGCTCCCGGTATAACAAAGGGGTCTGGTCCAGGTGCATAAAGTCCTGATCGAGTATAACAAAGCCTCCTCATCGATTATAACAAAGTCCCCTGATCGAGTATAACAAAAGCCCCCTGCATGAGTATAACAAAGTCCCCTGATCGAGTCCATAAAATGCCTCTAATCGAGTATAACAAAGTCCTCTGATCAAGTATAACAAAGGAACCTGATCGAGAATAAAAAAGGCCCCTCATCGAGTATAAGAAAGTCCCCTGATCGAGTATAACAAAGCCGCCTAATCGAGTATAACAAAGTCCCCTGGTCCAGTATAACAAAGTCCCCTGTTCGAGTCTAACAAAGTCCCCTTATCGAGTATAACAAATTCCCCTTATCGAATATAAAATGGCCCCTTATCGAGTATAACAAAGTCCCCTAATCGAGTATAACAAAGGTCCCTGTTCGAGTATAAAAAAGTTCAATGATCGAGTATAACAACGTTCCCTGATCGAGTATAACAAAGTCTCCTGGTCCAGTATAGCAAAGTCCCCTCATAGAGTATAAAAATGTCCCCTGGTCCAGTGTAACAAAGTCCCCTGATCGAGTATAACAAAGTCCCCTAATCAAGTATAACAAAGTCCCCTGATCGAGTATAACAAAGGCCCCTCATCGAGTATAACAAAGTCCATTGGTCAAGTATAGGAAAGTCCACAGATCGAGTATGACAAAGTCCCCTGATCAAGTATAAAAAAGTCCCCTGGTCGAGTATAACAAAGTCCCCTGATCGAGTATAACAAAGTCCCCTGGTCGAGTATAGCAAAGTCCCATCATCGAGTATAACAAAGCCCCCTGTGCGAGTATAACATATCCTCTGATCGAGTATAACAAAGTCCTCTGGTCGAGTATGATAAAGGCCCCTCGTCGAGTATAACAAAGTCCCTTGATCGAGTGTAACAAAAGTCCCCTGATCAAGTATAACAAAACTCCCCTGGTCGAGTAAAACGAAGTACCCTAATCAAGTATAAAAATGTCCCCTGGTCCAGTGTAACAAAGTCCCCTGATCGAGTATAAAAAAGTCCTCTGGTCGATTATAGCAAGTCCCCTGGTCGAGTATAACAAAGCCCCCTCATCGAGTATAACAAAGGCCACTAATCGAGTATAACAAAGCCCCCTGATCGAGTATAAGAAAGTCCCCTGATCGAGTATAACAAAGTCCCTTGATCAAGTATAACATATTTCCTGATTGGGGATAACAAAGTCCTCTGGTCGAGTATAAAAAAGTCCCCTGATCGAGTATAACAAAGTCCCCTGGTCGAGTATAACAAAGTCCCCTAATCGAGTATAACAAAGTCCCTTGATCAAGTATAACATATTCCCTGATTGTGGATAACAAAGTCCTCTGGTCGAGTATAAAAAAGTCCCCTGGTCGAGTATAACAAAGTTCCCTAATCGAGTATAACAAAGTCCCCTGGTCGAGTGCAGCAAAGTCCCCTGATCGCGTATAACAGAGCCTCCTGATCGAGTATAACAAAGTCCCCTGATCAAGTATGAAGCCCCTGCTCATGAGTACTTAATCACCTTTAGAGTATAACAAAGTCCCTTGATCAAGTATAACATATTTCCTGATTGGGGATAACAAAGTCCTCTGGTCGAGTATAAAAAAGTCCCCTGATCGAGTATAACAAAGTCCCCTGGTCGAGTATAACAAAGTCCCCTAATCGAGTATAACAAAGTCCCTTGATCAAGTATAACATATTCCCTGATTGTGGATAACAAAGTCCTCTGGTCGAGTATAAAAAAGTCCTCTGGTCGTGTATAACAAAGTTCCCTAATCGAGTATAACAAAGTCCCCTGGTCGAGTGCAGCAAAGTCCACTGATCGAGTATAACAGAGCCTCCTGATCGAGTATAACAAAGTCCCCTGATCAAGTATAACAAAGCCCCCTGCTCGAGTATAACAAAGTCCCCTTATCGAGTCCAAAAAAGGCCTCTAATCGAGTATAACAAAGTCCCCTGATCTAGTATAACAATGGCCCCTCATCGAGTATAACAAAGGCCCCTCATCGAGTATAAGAAGGTCCCCTGATCGAGTATAACAAAGCCGCCTAATCGAGTATAACAAAGGCCCATGGTCGAGTATAACAAAGTCCCCTGTTCGAGTCTAACAAAGTCCCCTAATCTAGTATAACACATATCCCTTATCGAGTATAACAAAGTCCCCTAATCGAGTATAACAAAGGCCCCTGGTCGAGTATAACAAAGTTCCCTGATCGAGTGTAACAAATGTCCCCTGATCGAGTATAACAAAGCCCCCTAGACGAGTATAAGAAAGTTCCCTCATCGAGTATAACAAAGTCCCCTAAACGAGTATAACAAAGTCCCCTGGTCCAGTATAACAAAGTCCCCTGATCACGTATAACATATCCCCTGATAGAGTATAACAACGGCTCCTGGCCCAGCTTAACAAAGTCCCCAGATCGAGCATAACAATGTCCCCTAATCGATTATAACAAAGTCCCCTGGTCGAGTATAAGAAAGGGCCCTGATCGAGTAAGACAAAGTCCCCTGATCAAGCATAACAAAGTCCCCTGATCCTAGTATAACAAAGCCCCCTGGACGAGTATAACAAAGTCCCCTGAACCGAGTATAACAAAGTCCCCTGATCGAGTAAAACATATCCCCTGATCGAGTATAAAAAAGTACCTGGTGGAGTATAACAAAGTCCCCTGGTCGAGTATAACAAAGTTTTCTAATCGAGTATAACAAAGGCCCCTGGTTGAGTATAACAAAGTCCTATGATCAAGTATAACAAAGTCCCCTAATCGAGTAAAACAAAGTCCCCTGATCGAGTATAACATATCTCCTGATCGAGTATAACAAAGTCCTCTGGTCGAGGATAACAAAGACCCCTGAACGAGTATAACAAAGTCCCCTGGTCGTGTATAACAAAGCCCAGTGATCGAGTACAACAAAGGCCCCTCATCGAGTATAGCAAAGTCCATTGGTCAAATATAGGAAAGACCACTGATCGAATATGACAAAGTCCCCTGATCAAGTATAAAAAAGTCCCCTCGTCGAGTATAACAAATTCCCCTGGTCGGGTATAGCAAAGTCCCCTGGTCGAGTATAACAAAGCATCCCTCATCGAGTATAACAAAGGCCCCTAATCGAGTATAACAGAGTCCCCTGATTGAGTATAACAAAGTCCCCTGATCGAGTATAACAAAGTCCTCTGGTTGAGAACAACAAAGACCCCTGATCGAGTAAAACATATCCCCTGATCGAGTATAACAAAGTCCACTGGTCGAGAATAAAAATGATCCCTGATCGCATATAACAAAGTCCCCTGGTCGTGTATAAACAAGTCCCCTAATCGAGTATAACAAAGGCCCCTCAATGAGTATAACAAAGTCCATTGGTCAAGTATAAAAAAGTCCCCTGGTGGAGTATAACAAAGTCCCCTAATCAAATATAACAAAGTCTTCTGTTCGAGTATAAAAAAGTCCCCTGATCGAGTATAACTAAGCCGCCTTATCGAGTATAACAAAGTCCCCTGATCGAATATAACAAAGTCCCCTGATCGAGTATAACAAAGCTCCCTGGACGAGTATAACAAAGTCCCCTAATCAAGTATAACAAAGTCCCCTGGTCGAGTATAACAAAGTCCCCTGATCGAGTATAACAAAGGCCCCTCATCGAGTATAGCAAAGTCCATTGGTCAAATATAGGAAAGTCCACTGATCGAGTATAACAAAGTCCCAGATCGAGCATAACAAAGTCCCCTGATCGATTATAACAAAGTCCCCTGGTCGAGTATAGCAAAGGGCCATGATCGAGTGAAACAAAGTTCCCTGGTCAAGTATAACAAAGGCCCTGATCGAGTAAGACAAAAACCCCTGATCGAATATAACAAAGTCCCCTGATCGAGTATAACAAATCCCTCTGGACGAGTATAACAAAGTCCTCTGATCGAGTATAACAAAGTCCCCTGATCGAGTATTACATATCCCCTGATCGAATATAACAAAGTCCCTGGTGGAGTATAACAAAGTCCCCTGATCGAGTATCACAAAGTCTCCTGGTCGAGTATAACAAAGTTTTCTAATCGAGTATAAAAAGGCCCCTCGTCGAGTATAACAAAGTCCTCTGATCGAGAATAACAAAGTCCCCTGATCGAGTATAATATATCACCTGATCGAATATAACAAATTCTTCTGGTCGAGTATAACAAAGCCCCCTGCTCGGGTATAACAAAGTCCCCTAATCGAGTCCAAAAAAGGCCTCTAATCGAGTATAAGAAAGTCCCCTGAACAAGTATAACAAAGCCGCCTAATCGAGGATAACAACGTCCCCTGGTCGAGTATAACAAAGTCCCCTGTTCGAGTCTAACAAAGTCCCCTTATCGAGTATAAAAAATTCCCCTTATCGAGTATAACAAAGTCCCCTTATCGAGTATAACAAATCCCCTAATCGAGTATAACAAAGGCCCCTTGTCGAGTATAACAAAGTCCCTGATCGAGTATAACAAAGTCCCTAGGTCGAGCATACCAAAGTCCCCTAACCGATTATAACAAAGTCCCCCGGTCGAGTATAGCAAAGGGCCCTGATCGAGTAAGACAAAGTCCCCTGATCGAGTATAACAAAGTCCCCTGATGGAGAATAACAAAGCCCCCTGGATGAGTATCACAAAGTTCCCTGATCGAGTATAACAACGTCCCCTGATCGAGTATAACAAAGTCTCCTGATCCAGTATAACAAAGTCCCCTGATCGAGTATAACAAAGTCCCCTAATCGAGTATAAAAATGTCCCCTGGTCCAGTGTAACAAAGTCCCCTCATAGAGTAAAAAAAAGTCCTTTGGCCCGGTATAACAATGTCCCTAGATCGAGCATACCAAAGTCCCCCGGTTGAGTATAGCAAAGGCCCCTGATCGTGTAAGACAAAATCCCGTGATCGAGTATAAGAAAGTCCCCTGATCGAGTATGACAAAGCCCCCTGGATGAGTATAACAAAGTTCCCTGAACGAGTATAACAAAGTCTCCTGATCGAGTATAACAAAGTCCCCTGGTCCAGTATAACAAAGTCCCCTGATCGAGTATAACATATCCCCTGATCGAGTATAACAACGTCTCCTGGCCTAGTTTAACAAAGTCCCCATATCGAGCATAACAAAGTCCCCAAATCGATTATAACAAAGTCCCCTGGTCGAGTATAACAAAGGGCCCTGTTCGAGTAAGAATAAGTCCCCTCATCGAGTATAACAAAGTCCCCTAATCGTGTATAACAAAGTCCCCTGGTCGAGTATAGCATATCTCCTGATCGAATATAAAAAAGTCCCCTAGTCGAGTATAACAAAGTCCTCTGATCGAATAAAACAAAGTCCACTGATCGAATATAACAAAGTCCCCTGGTCGAGTTTAACAATGTCCCCTGATCGAGTATAACAAAGGCCCCTCATCGAGTATAACAAAGTCCCCTGATCGAGTATAACAAAGTCCCCTGATAGAGTATAACAAAGTCCTCTGGTCGAGTATAAAAAAGTCCCCTGATCGAGTATAACAAAGTCCCCTGGTCGAGTATACCAAAGTCCCCTCATCGAGTATAACAAAGTCCATTGGTCAAGTATAAAAAAGTTCCCATGATCGAGTATAACAAAGTCCCCTAGTCGAGTATAACAAAGCCCCCTGCTCGAGTATAACAAAGTCCCCTGGTCGAGTTTAGCAATGTCCCCTGATCGAGTATAACAAAGCCTCCTGATCGAGTATAACAAAGTCCCCTGATGGAGTATAACAAAGCCCCCTGCTCGAGCATAACAAAGTCCCCTGATCTAGTATAAAAAAGGCCCCTGATCGAGTGTAACAAAGGCCCCTCATCGAGTATAACAAAGTCCCTTAATTGAGCATAACAAAGTCCCGTGGTCGAGTATAACAAAGTCCCTTGTTCGAGTCTAACAAAGTCCCCTTATCGAGTATAACAAATTCACCTTATCGAGTACAACAAAGTCCCCTTATCGAGTACAACAAAGTCCCCTAATCGAGTATAACAAAGGCCCTGGTCGAGTATAACAAAGTCCCTCACCGAGTGTAACAAAGTCCCCTAATCGAGTATAAAATTGTCCCCTGGTCCAGTGTAACAAAGTCCCTAGATCAAGCAAAGTCCCCTAATTGAGTATAATAAAGCCTCCTAAACGAGTATAACAAAGTCCCCTGATCGAGTATAACAAAGCTCCCTGCTCGAGTATAACAAAGTCCCCTGATCGAGTCCAAAAAAGCCCTCTAATCGAGTATAAGAAAGTCCCCTGATCGAGTATAACAAAGCCGCCTAATCGAGTATAACAAACTCCCCTGGTCAAGTATAACAAAGTCCCCTGTTCGAGTCGAACAAAGTCCTCTTATCGAGTAAAACAAATTCCCCTTATCGAGTATAACAAAGTCCCCTTATCGAGTATAACAAAGTCCCCTCATCGAGTATAACAAAGGCCCCTCATCGAGTACAGCAAAGTCCATTGGTCAAATATAGGAAAGTCCACAGATCTAGTATGACAAAGTCCCCTGATCAAGTATAAAAAAGTTCCCTGGTCGAGTATAACAAAGTCCCCTGATCGAGGATAACAAAGTCTCCTGGTCGAGTATAGCAAAGTCCCCTTATCGAGTATAGCAAAGCCCCCTGATCGAGTATAACATATACTCTGATCGAGTATAAAAAAGTCCTCTGGTCGAGTATGACAAAGTCCCCTGGTCGACTATAACAAAGTTTTCTTATCTAGTATAACAAAGGCCCCTGGTCGAGTATAACAAAGTCCCCTAATCAAGTATAACAAAGTCCCCTGATCGAGTAAAACAAAGTCTCCTGATCGAGTATAACATATCCCCTGATCGAGTATAACAAGGGCCGCTGGTCGAGTATAACAAAGTCCTCTGATCAAGTATAACAAAGTCCTTTGATCGAGTATAAAAAAGTCCCCTAATTAAGTATAACAAAGTCCCCTGATCGAGTATGACAAAGCCCCCTGGATGAGTATAACAAAGTTCCATCATCGAGCATAACAAAGTCCCCTGATCGAATATAACAAAGTCCCCTGGTCCAGTATAACAAAGTCCCCTGATCGAGTATAACATATCCCCTGATCGAGTTTAACCACGTCTCCTGGCCTAGTTTAACAAAGTCCCCTGGTCGAGTATAACAAAGGGCCCTGATCGAGTAAGACTAAGTCCCCTCATCGAGTATAACAAAGTCCCCTGATCCTAGTATAACAAAGCCCCCCTGGACGAGTATAACAAAGGCCCCAAATCGAGTATAACAAAGTCTCCTGATCGCGTATAACAAAGTCCCCTGATCGAGTATAACAAAGTCCCCTGGTCGAGTATAGGAAAGTCCCGTGATCGAGTATAACAAAGCCTCCTCATCGAGTATAACAAAGTCCCCTGATCGAGTATAACAAAGCCCCCTTCTCGAGTATAACAAAGTCCCCTAATCGAGTCCAAAAATGGCCTCTAATCGAGGATAAGAAATTACCCTCATCAAGTATAACATAGCCGCCTAATCTAGTATAACAACGTCCCCTGGTCGAGTATAACAAACTCCCCTGTTCGAGTCTAACAAAGTCCTCTCATCGAGTATAACAAATTCCCCTTATCGAGTATAACAAAGTCCCCTTATCGAGTATAACAAAGTCCCCTAAACGAGTATAACAAAGGCCCCTGCTCGAGTATAACAAAGTCGCTGATCGAGTATAACAAAGTCCCTAGGTCGAGCATACCAAAGTCCACTAATCGATTATATCAAAGTCCCCCGGTCGAGTATAGCAAAGGGCCCTGATCGAGTAAGACAAAGTCCCCTGATCGAGTATAACAAAGTCCCCTGATGGAGAATAACAAAGCCCTCTGGATGAGTATAACAAAGTTCCCTGATCGAGTATAACAACGTCCCCTGATCGAGTATAACAAAGTCTCCTGGTCCAGTATAACAAAGTCCCCTTATCGAGTATAACAAAGTCCCCTAATCGAGTATAAAAAATGTCCCCTGGTCCAGTGTAACAAAGTCCCCTCATCGAGTAAAAATAAGTCCCCTGATCGAGTATAACAACGTCTTCTGGCCTAGTTTAACAAAGTCCCCAGATCGAGCATAACAAAGTCCCCTAATCGATTATAACAAAGTCCCATGGACGAGTATAACAAAGGGCCCTGATCGAGTAAGACTAAGTCCCCTCATCGAGTATAACAAAGTCCCCTAATCGTGTATAACAAAGTCCCCTGGTCGAGTATAGCATATCCCCTGATCGAATATAAATAAGTCCCCTAGTCGAGTATAACAAAGTCCTCTGATCGAATATAACAAAGTCCCCTGATCGAGTATAAAATATCCTCTGATCGAGTATAACAAAGTCACTGGTGGAGTATAACAAAGTCCCATGGTCGAGTTTAACAATGTCCCCTGATCGAGTATAACAAAGGCCCCTCATCGAGTATAGCAAAGTCCATTGGTCAAATATAGGAAAGTCGACTCATCGAGTATAACAAAGTCCCCCGATTGAGTATAACAATGGCCTCTGGTCTAGTATGAGAAAGTCCCCTGATCAAGTATAAAAAAGTCCCCTGGTCTAGTATAACAAAGTCCCCTAAACGAGTATAACAAAGTCCTTTGGTCGATTATAGCAAAGTCCCCGGGTCGAGTATAACAAAGCCCCCTCATCGAGTATAACAAAGGCCCCTAATCGAGTATAACAAAGTCCCCTGATAGAGTATAACAAAGTCCCCTGATAGAGTATAACAAAGTCCTCTGGTCGAGTATAAAAAAGTCCCCTGATCGATTATAACAAAGTCCCCTGGTCGAGTATAACAAAGTCCCATCATCGAGTATAACAAAGTCCATTGGTCAAGTATAAAAAAGTTCCCATGATCGAGCATAGCAAAGTCTCCTGATCGAGTATAACAAAGCCTCCTGATCGAGTATAACAAAGTCCCCTAATCGAGTATAACAAAGCCCCCTGCTCGAGTATAACAAAGTCCCCTGGTCGAGTTTAGCAAAGTCCCCTGATCGAGTATAACAAAGCCTCCTGATCGAGTATAACAAAGTCCCCTGATCGAGTATAACAAAGCCCCCTGCTCGAGTATAACAAAGTCCCCTGTGTATGATATATATGGACACAAAGTAGTACCTTCAGCTGTATATTATTATATTATTCTTATATTACTCTTATTAATTATGTATAGTAAAGTATTACAGAACATGTATTAATTCTATGTAATATTCTATTTATTGTGCACCATATTATGTATATAAATTATTACATTTATACTTTATGTATTCAGCTTGTGAATGCTGGCATCTGTACAGGCCAGCGCGTAGTAATACATAGATAGAGGTAGAAAGAGAGAAGACAGAGTCCTCGTGGCGTGACCACGGGCTTCTGCGTCCTACTATTGTATATATATCTCCCGTACGAGAATAGAACCTACTTTTAAAGACAACAAGTGTTTGTGTATACCCTCAGTAGTATAGAACATTCTTTGGGTATCTGACAATACGCTAGATGGCGCAGTGATTATTTCTCAGTGAGATACAGTGGACTAAGCCTTCCCCCGGACTCTGTTAATGGTGTCTTGTCTTCAGTGACTTCAGCTTCAGACAGCAAGACTACTATAAGCCTCTAGACTTAGTGTTGTGAAGTGCTATGCTGTGTACAGTGCTGTGCTGTGAAGTGTTTTGTGAAGTGCTGTGCTGTGTATTTTAATCATAATTGTCTGTGCAAGTTGCGGTCAGATGACTAAGGGAGCGGCCCGACAGTACGTGCTGTCCCATCTCTGGTCTGAGGGTGACTGAGCCAGCGCTCGACGCTGCCCACCCGCTCCTACGTCTGGCAGCACGCCAAGTCTCTCCCCTCCTGCCACACACACACACACACACACACGCATTCACCTTATACAGTATTTTCTTGTGACTTACTTCTGTAATTCTGTGCATAGATTACGAGGGGCTGACCCGATCTTTTGCACAGATAGAGTACAGAAGCAGTCGGCATGTCTCACAGGGATCAAAACGATACCCTGGACGATGGGGTTACGAGTTTTAGTGTGGGAGACCTCTCCCCACCCACGCTTACGCCCCACGCTCCCCACAGTGACAACGCCGAGTCACCCACAGAATCTCCTCGCTCGTCGCGAGCCAGCTCTCCTGCGATACATGCGTCCACAGATCTCCTTCAACTGATAAAGTGGATGGAAACTTCTCGACGCCAGGACGATATTGCAAGGAGAGAAGAGGAAGAAATTAGGTACAAAGAGTCTGAAAGACGACGCCACAAAGAGGAACAAACACGCAGAGAACTCGAAGACATACGTAGATGTGAGGATGACCTTAGAAGAAAGGAGGATCAAGCCAGATTTGACGTTTTGATTTCTCTGTTAGCCTCCCCACAACGATCTACCGTACAAGATTCGTCTGCTACTACTGATGTTGATGCGACTAGAGGTACTGGTACCTCATTTCCCAGAGTCGGAACAACACCTCAAAAGGCTGCAGTACAGACGCCTCCCTCTCTGATGTCTGACGCTTCTTATCAGATGTTTCGGGAATGGCGTCGACGTTGGCAGGACTACTCAACAATGGTTGACTTGTCAAGTTTATCACAGCCGAAACAAATGATACAGCTTCGTATGTGCTTGTCCTTAGAGACACAACGTACTCTCGAGCACACACTTCAAGTGCCTCCTACGACAACTCTGACGGTAGAGGCCGTGCTCGACACGTTGCAGGAACACGTCAAGGGACAGCGCAACGAAGCACTCAGGAGAAGAGAACTCCTCCAATGTAAACAGCTTGATGGAGAATCTTTTGTCGCGTTTTTTGTAAGGCTCAAAAGGTGTTCAGAGGAAGTTGATGTTTGTCCCGGACATTCTCAAGTCTGTGAAGAGACACAACTTAAGACAATCATTTTAACGGGTGTCCGAGATGAAGACCTAGTTCAGCGTCTCATTTCCCTCGACCCCACTTCCTCCCTTCAAGATGTTGTTACGAAATGTCGAGCGTACGAGGCCGCCAGGTGTGCGACTTCAGCTTTACGCTCACAACCTGACCAGGTGAGGGCGGTGTATTCCTACAGAAAGGGTAAGAAGCAGCAAGGTAACCCCACCCCTAACCCTCCAGCCACACCTTCAGCAGCAGCTTTGTGTAACAGCTGTGCGAGACAGCATAATGTCTCCCAGTGCCCAGCTGCTCAAAGCGTGTGCAGAAGTTGCGACCGCCAGGGTCACTAGGCTTACACAGTCGAGTGCCCTGCTAGCAAAGTTCAGTGCAGACTTTGTGGTCGTGTGGGCCATTATGACAAATGTTGTCGTAAGAAGACACAGAAACGACGCCACCTAGGATCCAAGAAGTCATCCTCAGGTAGTGCTGGCGCGCCCCCTCCTTCTGGCAAGCATCAAGACGCTGTGTCCAGTCGTTCCTGCCGTCGTGTACGTAGTTCCACAGACACGACGCCCCAGCACATCAATGTCGTCATTTCTTACGGTAACTCGTCATCCAGTCTTCAGATGTTACCTGACACCGGTGCTGACGTCTCAGTAATTGGTCCACAACATTTAGCAAGTTTGGGAATACCCTGGAGCAACCTACAGCCCCCTCCTCAGACAACGAAACTGACAGCTGATGGTTCCAAGATGGCTCCAGCTTTGGGATCTTTCTGGGCTACCCTTACCTTTGGTAAGCAGTCTTGCTCAGCCCGGATTGATGTTCATAATGGTATCCCGACTCTGCTCTTATCATATGGCCATTGTCAAGAGTTGGCCATTATTTCCAAGGAATTCCCTAAACCTATCTTAAAGGTCACCCATGTCAACAGGTTGAAGGAATTCCCTATCTCTACTAACACGTCCCCTTCTGACGCAGAGCTTACCTTCTCAAGGAGTTTGCTGACGTGTTGGTTAATAAGAAATCTTTAGGATCCACACCACTCAAGCCGATGGTGGGTCCACCTATGAAGATTCATCTTAAGGATGGTGCTACACCATTTGCCATCCACACCCCTCGTTTGATTCCTCACGCCTACAAGGAGCTAGTTAGACAAGAGCTCGACTCCATGGTTGCTCAGGGAATCATCAAACCGGCCGGAGACGAACCTTCACCTTGGTGCCACCCTCTCGTCCCGTCGCCAAACCTCGTGGTGGAGTACGGATCACCACCGATCTGTCAAAACTTAACCAGCAAGTTTCCCATCCAGCCCATCCTTCACCCACACCCTTCGCAGCTGTTCGAAGTGTGGACCCGAAGGCGAAGTTTTTTACAACTATGGACGCCTTATGTGGTTATTGGCAGATCGAGTTGGCCGAAGAAGACCAACACTTGACTACATTCATCACACCATTTGGAAGATACCAGTATTGCAGAGGCCCCATGGGATTTGCCGCTACGGGCGATGCATTCTGTCAATGTGGTGACGCGGCCCTTCAAGGAGGCACGAATTGTGTCAAGGTGGTTGATGATATCTTACTCCACGACGAAGACTACTGTGACCACCTCTCCCGGATATATGAAGTTCTCACCAGATGTCGAAAGTACGGGATTACCCTCAACGCTGACAAGTTTGGAGTCGCCGCTCCATCAGTAAACTTCTGTGGGTACACTCTCTCAGCATCAGGCATCGCAACTGACCCGGAGAAAGTAAGTGGAATAAGGGATTTTCCAACCCCTGCCAACCTGACAGACCTCCGTTCTTTTTTAGGTCTGGTCAATCAGCTGGCTGAATTCACACCTGACATCTCCGCCGCAGCCCAGCCGTTACGCCCCCTGCTGAGCCCCAGGAGGACATTCCTGTGGACCCCAGATCATCAAGAGGCCTTCCAGCGAGTCAAGCAGGCCCTCTTGAATCCACCTGTCCTCGCCTGTTACGACCCAGCCCTACCCACCGTCCTCCAGACTGACGCCTCCAGACTCTACGGCGTTGGTTACGCCCTTCTGCAGGACCATGGCGGTGGACAACTCCGCTTAATTCAGTGTGGATCCCGGTTCCTAACGGACGCTGAGACCCGATATGCCACGATTGAGCTGGAGATGTTGGCTGTTGTCTGGGCGATGGCGAAGTGCTGTTTCTACCTGATAGGACTTCAGCACTTAACCCTCTTCACGGATCATCGCCCCCTTATACCTATAATCAATCACTACTCTTTGGATGCAGTAGAAAATCCTCGCCTTCAACGTCTGAAAGAGAAGCTCTCGCCTTATCTCTTCACGGCTGTGTGGCGTGCTGGTAAGCTGTTGTGCATCCTGGATGCCCTGTCCCGCGCCCCTGTCAGTCGCCCCACCCCAGAGGACGAGATGTTGTGTTCTACAGCTGCTGCATCCCTCAAGTCAGTGGTTTCATTGAAGGCCGTCTTCACATCAGAAGAGTCTACAGCACCGGATGCAGACAAGACCCTTGAAGATCTCCGCACCGCAGCCCGGGCCGACCCTTCCTACATCCGGCTCGTCGACTGTGTGTCTCAGGGATTTCCATCGAACCGATACGACCTTCATGAATTGCTACTCCCGTACTGGAAAATACGCGAGGACCTCTATTGTGATGGAGACCTCGTCTTGTATGGTCCACGAGTAGTTATTCCTGCTGCCCTACGCCGCCGTACCTTGGCCCGCCTTCACGACAGCCATCGAGGAGTGGAGGCCACCAAGCGACGGGCGAAGCAGACTGTATTTTGGCCCGGAATCGACGCGGACATTGCAAGTACCGTCCGTGCCTGTGAACCGTGCCAGATTCTGCAACCTAGCCAGCAACAGGAACCTTTAATGTGCGACGACAACCCTTCAAGACCCTTCGAGTCTGTGTCGGCCGATTTCTTTGCAGTAGCAGGGAAGTCCTTCCTCGTCATTGCCGACCGACTGTCTGGATGGCCTGTTGTCGTCCCCTGTGGTAGTGATACAACGGCTACTGCTACCATCCGGAGCTTCAGGCATTACTTCAGAGAAGTTGGTGTTCCCCTCCGCCTCAGGACTGATGGAGGACCCCAGTTCACCAGCCACGAGTTCCGGGACTTCATGGACCGTTGGGGAGTCCGTCATGTCGTGACCTCGCCCCACTACCCCCAGGCGAATGGACACGCTGAAGCCGCAGTCAAGACTGTGAAGCACCTGATCCTTAAGGTGTCACCCTCAGGAAATATCGACTGCGAGGACTTCGATCGAGGTTTGTTGGAGTTACGCAACACCCCGAACTTCACCGGACGCTCCCCAGCCCAGGTTCTATACGGACATCATCTCAGGTCTTGTGTTCCTGCCCACCCGAAGTCTTTTTCTCAAGAATGGCAGGCCAAGACTGAGGAATGTGACCGCCGTGCAGCAAAACGAGCCGCAGATGTCGCTGCTCGGTACGACTGTCATGCCCGCCCCCTTCCCAGGTTGAGTATCGGCCAGCAGATCAGGATTCAAGATCCGGTATCTCACCGCTGGGACAAGGTTGGGGTTGTCATGGGTATTGGCCGGTCAAGGGACTACCAAGTGCGTCTTCCTAGTGGTAGAGTATGGTGGAGGAACCGTCGTTTCCTCCGACCTGTGGAGCTGCCTAGTGTTGACCCCTCCCCAGTCGAGTCCCCTAATGTTGATGTCTCTAAAGTAAATCCATCCCCACCTTGTGTTTCTGCCCCAGTACTCCGCAGGTCCGAGCGACTCGGAAACAAATGGTCCGCTCAAGATGAAACTATGAGCGTATAGGGGGGAGGGAGTGGTATGATATATATGGACACAAAGTAGTACCTTCAGCTGTATATTATTATATTACTCTTATATTACTCTTATTAATTATGTATAGTAAAGTATTACAGAACATGTATTAATTCTATGTAATATTCTATTTATTGTGCACCATATTATGTATATAAATTATCACGTTTTTACATTATGTATTCAGCTTGTGAATGCTGGCATCTGTACAGGCCAGCGCGTAGTAATACATAGATAGAGGTAGAAAGAGAGAAGACAGAGTCCTCGTGGCGTGACCACGGGCTTCTGCGTCCTACTATTGTATATATATCTCCCGTACGAGAATAGAACCTACTTTTAAAGACAACAAGTGTTTGTGTATACCCTCAGTAGTATAGAACATTCTTCGGGTATCTGACAATACGCTAGACCCTGATCGAGTCCAAAAAAGGCCTTTAATCGAGTATAACAATTTCCCCTGATCTAGTATAACAAAGTTCCCTGATCGAGTATAACACAGGCCCTGGTCGAGTATAACAAAGTCCCTCATCGAGTGTAACAAAGTCCCCTAATCGAGAATAAAAATGTCCCCTGGTCCAGTGTAACAAAGTCGCCTGATCGAGTATAAAACAGTCCCTGGCCCAGTATAACAAAGTCCCTAGATCAAGCATACCAAAGTCCCCTGATCGATTATAACAAAGTCCCCGGTCCAGTATAGCAAAGGGCCCTGAGCGAGTAAGACAAAGTCCCCTAATCGAGTATAACAGAGCCCCCTGCTCGAGTATAACAAAGTCCCCTGGTCGAGTATAGCAAAGTCCCCTAATCGAGTATAACAAAGCCTCCTGTTCGAGTATAACAAAGTCCCCTGATCGAGTATAACAAAGCTCCCTGCACGAGTATAACAAAGTCCCCTGATCGAGTCTAAAAAAGGCCTCTAATCGAGTATAAGAAAGTCCCCTGATCGAGTATAACAAAGCCGCCTAATCGAGTATAACAAAGTCCCCTGGTCAAGTAAAACAAATTCCCCTTATCGAGTATAACAAAGTCCCCTTATCGAGTATAACAAAGTCCCTGATCGAGTATAACAAAGTCCCCAGGTCGAGTATAGCAAAGGGCCCTGATCGTGTAAGACAAAATCCCCTGATTGAGTATAAGAAAGTCCGCTGATCGAGTATGACAAAGCCCCCTGGATGAGTATAACAAAGTTCCCTGATCGAGTATAACAAAGTCCTCTGGTCGAGTATGACAAAGTCCCTGGTCGAGTATAACAAAGTTTTCTTATCTAGTATAACAAAGGCCCCTGGTCGAGTATAACAAAGTCCTCTGATCAAGTATAACAAAGTTCCCTAATCGATTATAACAAAGTCCCCTGGTCGAGTATAACAAAGGGCGCTGATCGAGTATGACTAAGTCCCCTCATCGAGTATAACAAAGTCCCCTGATCCTAGTATAACAAAGCCCCCCTGGACGAGTATAACAAACGTTCCTAATCGAGTATAACAAAGTCTCCTGATCGCGTATAACAAAGTCCCCTGATCGAGTATAACATATCCCCTGATTGAGAATAACAAAGTCCCCTGGTCGAGTATAGCAAAGTCCCTGATCGAGTATAAGAAAGCCTCCTGATCGAGTATAACAAAGTCCCCTGATCGAGTATAACAAAGCCCCCTGCTCGAGTATAACAAAGTCCCCTGATCGAGTCCAACAAAGGCCTCTAATCGAGTATAAGAAAGTCCCCTGATCGAGTATAACAAAGTCCCCTTATCAAGTATAACAAATTCCCCTTATCGAGTATAACAAAGTCCCGTTATCGAGTATAACAAAGTCCCCTAATCGAGTATAACAAAGGCCCCTGGTCGAGTATAACAAAGTCCCTGATCGAGTATAACAAAGTCCCTAGGTCGAGCATACCAAAGCCCCCTAATCGATTATAACAAAGTCCCCCGGTCGATATAGCAAAGGGCCCTGATCGAGTAAGACGAAGTCCCCTGATCGAGTATAACAAAGTCCCCTAATCGTGTATAAAAATGTCCCCTGGTCCAGTGAAACAAAGTCCCCTCATCGAGTATAAAAAAGTCCCCTGGCTCGGTATAACAAAGTCCCTAGATCGAGCATACCAAAGTCCCCTGATCGATTATAACAAAATCCCCCGGTCGAGTATAGCAAAGGGCCCTGATCGTGTAAGACAAAATCCCCTGATCGAGTATAAGAAAGTCCCCTGATCGAGTATAACAAATTCCCCTGGTCGAGTATGACAAAGCCCCCTGGATGAGTATAACAGTTCCCTGATCGAGTATAACAAAGTCCCCTGATCGAGTATAACAAAGTCCACTGGTCCAGTATAACAATGTCCCCTGATCGAGTATAACATATCCCCTAATCGAGTATAACAACGTCTCCTGGCCTAGTTTAACAAAGTCCCCAGATCGAGGATAACAAAGTCCCCTAATCGATTATAACAAAGTCCCCTGGTCGAGTATGACAAAGGGCCCTGATCGAGTAAGACTAAGTCCCCTCATCGAGTATAACAAAGTCCCCTGATCCTAGTATAAAAAAGCCCCTTGGACGAGTATAACAAAGTCCCCTGAACCGAGTATAACAAAGTCCCCTGATCGAGAATAACATATCCACTGATCGAGTATCACAAAGTCCCTGGTGGAGTATAACAAAGTTCCCTGGTCGAGTATAACAAAGTTTACTAATCGAGCATAACAAAGGCCCTTGGTGGAGAAAAACAAAGTCCTCTGATCAAGTATAACAAAGTCCCCTGATCTAGTATAACAAAGTCCCCTAATCAAGTATAACAAAGTCCCCTGATCAAGTATAACAAAGACCCCTGATCGAGTATAACATATCCCCTGATCGAGTATAACAAAATCCTCTGGTCGAGTATGACAAAGTCCCTGATCGAGTATAACAAAGTCCCCTGATCGAGTATTACATATCCCCTGATCGAATATAACAAAGTCCCTGTTGGAGAATAACAAAGTCCCCTGATCGAGTATCACAAAGTCTCCTGGTCGAGTATAACAAAGTTTTCTAATCGAGTATAAAAAAGCCCATCGTCGAGTATAACAAAGTCCTCTGATCGAGTATAACAAAGTCGCCTGATCGAGTATAACTTATCACCTGATCGAGTATAACAAAGTCCTCTGGTCGAGTATAACAAAGTCCCCATGATCGAGTATTACAATGTCACCTGGTCGAGTATAACAATGTCCCCTGATCGAGTATAACAAAGGCCCCACATCGAGTATAGCAAAGCCCATTGGTCAAATATAGTAAAGTCCACTCATCGAGTATAACAAAGTTCCCCGATCGAGTATAACAAAGGCCTCTGGTCGAGTAAGACAATGTCCCCTGATCAAGTATAAAAAAGTCTCCTGGTCGAATATTTCAAAGTCCCCTAATCGAATATAACAAAGTCCCCTGGTCGAGCATAATAAAGCACCCTCATCGAGTATAACAAAGCCCCCTAATCGAGTATAACAAAGTCTCCTGATCGCGTATAACAAAGTCCCCTGATCGAGTATAACAAACTCCCCTGGTTGAGTATAACAAAGTCCCCTGATCGAGAATAACATATCCCCTGATTGAGTATAACAAAGTCCTCTGGTCGAGTATAAGAAAGTCCCCTGATCGAGTATAACAAAGTCCCCTGGTTGAGTATAACAAAGTCCCCTCATCGAGTATACCAAAGGCCCCTCATCGAGGATAACAAAGTCCATTGGTCAAGTATAAAAGAGATCCCTGGTCGAGTATAACAAAGTTCCCTGATCGAGTATAACAAAGGCCCCTGGTCGAGTATAACAAAGTCCCCTGTTCGAGTCTAACAAAAACCCTTATCGAATATAACAAATTTCCCTTTTCGAGTATAACAAAGTCCCCATATCGAGCATAACAAAGTCCCCTAATCGAGTATAACAAAGGTCCCTGGTCGAGAATAACAAAGTCCCCTAATCGAGTACAAAAATGTCCCCTGGTCCTGTGTAACAAAGTCCCCTAATCGAGTATAACAAAGTCCTCTAATCAAGTATAACAAAGTCCCCTGATCGAGTATAACAAAGGCCGCTCATCGAGTATAGCAAAGTCCATTGGTCAAATATAGGAAAGTCCACAGATCTAGTATGACAAAGTCCCCTGAATCAAGTATAAAAAAGTCCCCTGGTCGAGGATAACAAAGTCCCCTGATCGAGTATAACAAAGTCCCTAGATCAAGCATACCAAAGTCCCCTGATCGATTATAACAAAGTCCCCGGTCCAGTATAGCAAAGGGCCCTGAGCGAGTAAGACAAAGTCCCCTAATCGAGTATAACAGAGCCCCCTGCTCGAGTATAACAAAGTCCCCTGATCGAGTATAACAAATCTCCCTGCACGAGTATAACAAAGTCCCCTGATCGAGTCTAAAAAAGGCCTCTAATCGAGTATAAGAAAGTCCCCTGATCGAGTATAACAAAGCCGCCTAATCGAGTATAACAAAGTCCCCTGGTCAAGTATAACAAAGTCCCCTGTTCGAGTCTAACAAAGTCCCCTTATCGAGTAAAACAAATTCCCCTTATCGAGTATAACAAAGTCTCCTTATCGAGTATAACAAAGTCCCTGATCGAGTATAACAAAGTCCCTAGATCGAGCATACCAAAGTCCCCTAATCGATTGTAACAAAGTCCCCCGGTCGAGCATACCAAAGTCCCCTGATCGAGTATAACAAAGTCACCTGATGGAAAATAACAAAGCCCGGCTGGATGATTATAACAAAGTTCCCTGATCGAGTATAACAACGTTCCTTGATCGAGTATAACAAAGTCTCCTGGTCCAGTATAACAAAGTCCCTGATCGAGGATAACAAAGTCCCCTAATCGAGAATAAAAATGTCCCCTGGTCCAGTGTAACAAAGTCCCTTCATCGAGTATAAAAAAGTCCCCTGGCCCAGTATAACAAAGTCCCTAGATCGAGCATACCAAAGTCCCCTGACCGATTATAACAAAGTCCCCCTGTCGAGTATAAAGGGTCCTGATCGTAAGACAAAATCCTGATTGAGTATAAGAGTCCGCTAATCGAGCATGACAAAGCCCCCTGATGAGTATATAAATAAAAGTCCCCTGGTCGAGTATAACAAAGTTTTCTTATCTAGTATAACAAAGGCCCCTGGTCGAGTATAACAAAGTCCTCTGACCAAGTATAACAAAGTTCCCTAATCGATTATAACAAAGTCCCCTGGTCGAATATAACAAAGGGCGCTGATCGAGTAAGACTAAGTCCCCTCATCGAGTATAACAAAGTCCCCGGATCCTAGTATAACAAAGCCCCCGTGGACGAGTATAACAAACGTTCCTAATCGAGTATAACAAAGTCTCCTGATCGCGTATAACAAAGTCCCCTGATCGAGTATAACAAAGTCCCCTGGATGAGTATAACAAAGTCCCCTGATCGAGTATAACATATCCCCTGATTGAGTATAACAAAGTCCCCTGGTCGAGTATAGCAAAGTCCCTGATCGAGTATAAGAAAGCCTCCTGATCGAGTATAACAAAGTCCCCTGATCGAGTATAACAAAGCCCCCTGCTCGAGTATAACAAAGTCCCCTGATCGAGTCCAAAAAAGGCCTCTAATCGAGTATAAGAAAGTCCCCTGATCGAGTATAACAAAGTCCCCTTATCGAGTATAACAAATTCCCCTTATCGAGTATAACAAAGGCCCCTGGTCGAGTATAACAAAGGCCCCTGTTCGAGTCTAACAAAAACCCTTATCGAATATAACAAATTTCCCTTTTC
This sequence comes from Homarus americanus, assembly GCF_018991925.1. Lineage (NCBI taxonomy): Eukaryota > Metazoa > Arthropoda > Malacostraca > Decapoda > Nephropidae > Homarus > Homarus americanus. Next base: position 43,148 of record NW_024741353.1, read on the forward strand.
GAGTATAACAAAGTCCCCAGATCGAGTATAACAAAGTCTCCTAATCGAGTATAACAAAGGTCCCTGGTCGAGTATAACAAAGTTCCCTGATCGAGTGTAACAAAAGTCCCCTGATCGAGAATAACAAAGTCCCCTAATCGAGTATAAAAATGTCCCCTGGTCCATTGTAACAAAGTCCCCTCATCGAGTATAACAAAGTCCCCTAATCAAGTATAACAACGTCCCCTGATCGAGTATAACAAAGGCCGCTCATCGAGTATAGCAAAGTCCATTGGTCAAATATAGGAAAGTCCACAGATCTAGTATGACAAAGTCCCCTGAATCAAGTATAAAAAAGTCCACTGGTCGAGTATAACAAAGTCCCCTGATCGAGTATAACAAAGTCACCTGGTCGAGTATAGCAAAGTCCCCTGATCGAGTATAACAAAGCCCCCTGATCGAGTATAACATATCCTCTGATCGAGTATAACAAAGTCCTCTGGTCGAGTATGACAAAGTCCCCTGATCAAGTATAAAAAAGTCCCCTGGTCGAGTATAACAAAGTCCCCTGATCGAGTATAACAAAGTCCCCTGATCGAGTATAACAAAGTCCCTAGATCAAGCATATCAAAGTCCCCTGATCGATTATAACAAAGTCCCCGGTCTAGTATAGCAAAGGGCCCTGAGCGAGTAAGACAAAGTCCTCTAATCCAGTATAACAGAGCCCCCTGCTCGAGTATAACAAAGTCCCCTGGTCGAGTATAGCAAAGTCCCCTAATCGAGTATAACAAAGCCTCCTGATCGAGTATAACAAAGTCCGCTGATCGAGTATAACAAAGCTCCCTGCACGAGTATAACAAAAACCCCTGATCGAGTCTAAAAAAGGCCTCTAATCGAGTATAAGAAAGTCCCCTGATCGAGTATAACAAAGCCGCCTAATCGAGTATAACAAAGTCCCCTGGTCAAGTATAACAAAGTCCCCTGTTCGAGTCTAACAAAGTCCCCTTATCGAGTCTAACAAAGTCCTCTTATCGAGTATAACAAAGTCCCTGATCGAGTATAACAAAGTCCCTAGATGGAGCATACCAAAGTCCCCTGATCGAGTATAACAAAGTCCCCTGATGGAAAATAACAAAGCCCCTTGGATGAGTATAACAAAGTTCCCTCATCGAGTATAGCAACGTTCCCTGATCGAGTATAACAAAGTCTCCTGGTCCAGTATAACAAAGTCCCCTGATCGATGATAACAAAGTCCCCTAATCGAGAATAAAAATGTCCCCTGGTCCAGTGTAACAAAGTCCCTTCATCGAGTATAAAAAAGTCCCCTGGCCCAGTATAACAAAGTCCCTAGATCGAGCATACCAAAGTCCCCTAATCGATTATAACAAAGTCCCCAGGTCGAGTATAGCAAAGGGCCCTGATCGTGTAAGACAAAATCCCCTGATTGAGTATAAGAAAGTCCGCTAATCGAGTATGACAAAGCCCCCTGGATGAGTATAACAAAGTTCCCTGATCGAGTATAACAAAGTCCTCTGGTCGAGTATGACAAAGTCCCCTGGTCGAGTATAACAAAGTTTTCTTATCTAGTATAACAAAGGCCCCTGGTCGAGTATAACAAAGTCCTCTGACCAAGTATAACAAAGTTCCCTAATCGATTATAACAAAGTCCCCTGGTCGAGTATAACAAAGGGCGCTGATCGAGTAAGACTAAGTCCCCTCATCGAGTATAACAAAGTCCCCTGATCCTAGTATAACAAAGCCCCCGTGGACGAGTATAACAAACGTTCCTAATCGAGTATAACAAAGTCTCCTGATCGCGTATAACAAAGTCCCCTGATCGAGTATAACAAAGTCCCCTGGATGAGTATAACAAAGTTCCCCTGATCGAGTATAACATATCCCCTGATTGAGTATAACAAAGTCCCCTGGTCGAGTATAGCAAAGTCCCTGATCGAGTATAAGAAAGCCTCCTGATCGAGTATAACAAAGTCCCCTGATCGAGTATAACAAAGCCCCCTGCTCGAGTATAACAAAGTCCCCTGATCGAGTCCAAAAAAGGCCTCTAATCGAGTATAAGAAAGTCCCCTGATCGAGTATAACAAAGTCCCCTTATCGAGTATAACAAATTCCCCTTATCGAGTATAACAGAGTCCCGTTATCGAGTATAACAAAGTCCCCTAATCGAGTTTAACAAAGGCCCCTGGTCGAGTATAACAAAGTCCCTGATCGAGTATAACAAAGTCCCTAGGTCGAGCATACCAAAGCTCCCTAATCGATTATAACAAAGTCCCCCGGTCTAGTATAGCAAAGGGCCCTGATCGAGTAAGACAAAGTCCCCTGATCGAGTATAACAAAGTCCCCTAATCGTGTATAAAAATGTCCCCTGGTCCAGTGAAACAAAGTCCCCTCATCGAGTATAAAAAAGTCCCCTGGCCCGGTATAACAAAGTCCCTAGATCGAGCATACCAAAGTCCCCTGATCGATTATAACAAAATCCCCCGGTCGAGTATAGCAAAGGGCCCTGATCGTGTAAGACAAAATCACCCTGATCGAGTATAAGAAAGTCAACTGATCGAGTATGACAAAGCCCCCTGGATGAGTATAACAAAGTTCCCTGATCGAGTATAACAAAGTCCCCTGATCGAGTATAACAAATTCCCCTGGTCGAGTATGACAAAGCCCCCTGGATGAGTATAACAGTTCCCTGATCGAGTATAACAAAGTCTCCTGATCGAGTATAACAAAGTCCCCTGGTCCAGTATAACAAAGTCCCCTGATCGAGTATAACATATCCACTGATCGAGTATAACAACGTCTCCTGGCCTAGTTTAACAAAGTCCCCAGATCGAGGATAACAAAGTCCCCTAATCGATTATAACAAAGTCCCCTAGTCGAGTATGACAAAGGGCCCTGATCGAGTAAGACTAAGTCCCCTCATCGAGTATAACAAAGTCCCCTGATCCTAGTATAAAAAAGCCACTTGGACGAGTATAACAAAGTCCCCTGAACCGAGTATAACAAAGTCCCCTGATCGATTATAACAAAATCCCCCGGTCGAGTATAGCAAAGGGCCCTGATCGTGTAAGACAAAATCACCCTGATCGAGTATAAGAAAGTCAACTGATCGAGTATGACGAAGCCCCCTGGATGAGTATAACAAAGTTCCCTGATCGAGTATAACAAAGTCCCCTGATCGAGTATAACAAATTCCCCTGGTCGAGTATGACAAAGCCCCCTGGATGAGTATAACAGTTCCCTGATCGAGTATAACAAAGTCTCCTGATCGAGTATAACAAAGTCCCCTGGTCCAGTATAACAAAGTCCCCTGATCGAGTATAACATATCCACTGATCGAGTATAACAACGTCTCCTGGCCTAGTTTTAACAAAGTCCCCAGATCGAGGATAACAAAGTCCCCTAATCGATTATAACAAAGTCCCCTAGTCGAGTATGACAAAGGGCCCTGATCGAGTAAGACTAAGTCCCCTCATCGAGTATAACAAAGTCCCCTGATCCTAGTATAAAAAAGCCACTTGGACGAGTATAACAAAGTCCCCTGAACCGAGTATAACAAAGTCCCCTGATCGAGTATAACATATCCACTGATCGAGTATCACAAAGTCCCTGGTGGAGTATAACAAAGTTCCCTGGTCGAGTATAACAAAGTTTTCTAATCGAGCATAACAAAGGCCCTTGGTCGAGTAAAACAAAGTCCTCTGATCAAGTATAACAAAGTACCCTGATCTAGTATAACAAAGTCCCCTAATCAAGTAAAACAAAGTCCCCTGATCAAGTATAACAAAGACCCCTGATCGAGTATAACATATCCCCTGATCGAGTATAACAAAGTCCTCTGGTCGAGTATGACAAAGTCCCCTGATCGAGTATAACAAAGTCCCCTGATCGAGTATTACATATCCCCTGATCGAATATAACAAAGTCCCTGGTGGAGTATAACAAAGTCCCCTGATCGAGTATCACAAAGTCTCCTGGTCGAGTATAACAAAGTTTTCTAATCGAGTATAAAAAACCCCATCGTCGAATATAACAAAGTCCTCTGATCGAGTATAACAAATTCCCCTGATCGAGTATAACATATCACCTGATCGAGTATAACAAAGTCCTCTGGTCGAGCATAACAAAGTCCCCTGATCGAGTATAACAATGTCACCTGGTCGAGTATAACAATGTCCCCTGATCGAGTATAACAAAGGCCCCACATCGAGTATAGCAAAGCCCATTGGTCAAATATAGTAAAGTCCACTCATCGAGTATAACAAAGTTCCCCGATCGAGTATAACAAAGGCCTCTGGTCGAGTAAGACAAAGTTCCCTGATCAAGTATAAAAAAGTCCCCCGTTCGAATATTTCAAAGTCCCCTAATCGAGTATAACAAAGTCCCCTGGTCGAGCATAATAAAGCACCCTCATCGAGTATAACAAAGGCCCCTAATCGAGTATAACAAAGTCTCCTGATCGCGTATAACAAAGTCCCCTGATCGAGTATAACAAACTCCCCTGGTTGAGTATAACAAAGTCCCCTGATCGAGTATAACATATCCCCTGATTGAGTATAACAAAGTCCTCTGGTCGAGTATAAAAAAGTCCCCTGATCGAGTATAACAAAGTCCCCTGGTTGAGTATAACAAAGTCCCCTCATCGAGTATAACAAAGGTCCCTCATCGAGGATAACAACGTCCATTGGTCAAGTATAAAAGAGATCCCTGGTCGAGTATAACAAAGTCCCCTGATCGAGTATAACAAAGGCCCCTGGTCGAGTATAACAAAGTCCCTTGTTCGAGTCTAACAAAAACCCTTATCGAATATAACAAATTCCCCTTTTCGAGTATAACAAAGTCCCCATATCGAGTATAACAAAGTCCCCTAATCGAGTATAACAAAGGTCCCTGGTCGAGTATAACAAAGTTCCCTGATCGAGTGTAACAAAAGTCCCCTGATCGAGAATAACAAAGTCCCCTAATCGAGTATAAAAATGTCCCCTGGTCCATTGTAACAAAGTCCCCTGATCGAGTATAACAAAGTCCCCTAATCAAGTATAACAAAGTCCCCTGATCGAGTATAACAAAGGCAGCTCTTCGAGTATAGCAAAGTCCATTGGTCAAATATAGGAAAGTCCACAGATCTAGTATGACAAAGTCCCCTGAATCAAGTATAAAAAAGTCCCCTGGTCGAGTATAACAAAGTCCCCTGATCGAGTATAACAAAGTCCCCTGGTCGAGTATAGCAAAATCCCCTGATCGAGTATAACAAAGCCCCCTGATCGAGTATAACATATCCTCTGATCGAGTATAACAAAGTCCTCTGGTCGAGTATGACAAAGTCCCCTGATCAAGTATAAAAAAGTCCCCTGGTCGAGTATAACAAAGTCCCCTGATCGAGTATAACAAAGTCCCCTGGTCGAGTATAGCAAAGTCCCCTCATCGAGTATAACAAAGCCCCCTGATCGAGTATAACATATCCTCTGATCGAGTATAACAAAGTCCTCTGGTCGAGTATGAAAAGGCCCCTGGTCGAGTATAACAAAGTCCCTTGATCGAGTGTAACAAAAGTCCCCTGATCAAGTATAACAAAACTCCCATGGTCGAGTAAAACAAAGTCCCCTAATCAAGTATAAAAATGTCCCCTCGTCCAGTGTAACAAAGTCCCCTGATCGAGTATAAAAAAGTCCCCTGGTCGATTATAGCAAGTCCCCTGGTCGAGTATAACAAAGCCCCCTCATCGAGTATAACAAAGGCCACTAATCGAGTATAACAAAGTCCCCTGATCGAGTATAACAAAGTCCCCTTTGGAGTATAACAAAGTCCCCTGATCGAGTATAACAAAGTCCCCTAGTTGAGTATAACAAAGTCCCTTGATCAAGTATAACATATTCCCTGATTGTGGATAACAAAGTCCTCTGGTCGAGTATAAAAAAGTCCCCTGATCGAGTATAACAAAGTCCCCTGGTCGAGTATAACAAAGTCCCCTCATCGAGTATAACAAAGCCCCTCATCGAGTATAACAAAGTCCATTGGTCAAGGATAAAAAAGTTCCCTGGTCAAGTATAACAAAGTTCCCTAATCGAGTATAACAAAGTCCCCTGGTCGAGTGTAGCAAAGTCCCCTGATCGAGTATAACAAAGCCTCCTGATCGAGTATAACAAAGTCCCCTGATCGAGTATAACAAAGCCCCCTGCTCGAGTATAACAAAGTCCCCTGATCGAGTCCAAAAAAGGCCTCTAATCGAGTATAACAAAGTCCCCTGATCTAGTATAAAAAAGGCCCCTCATCGAGTATAACAAAGGCCCCTCATCGAGTGTAAGAAGGTCCCCTGATCGAGTATAATAAAGCCGCCTAATCGAGCATAACAAAGTCCCCTGGTCGAGTATAACAAAGTCCCCTGTTCGAGTCTAACAAAGTCCCCTTATCTAGTATAACAAATTCCCCTTATCGAGAATAACAAAGTCCCCTTATCGAGTATAACAAAGTCCCCTAATCGAGTATAACAAAGGCCCCTGGTCGAGTATAACAAAGTTCCCTGATCGAGTGTAACAAAAGTCCCCTGATCGAGTATAACAAAGCCCCATAGACGAGTATAACAAAGTTCCCTCATCGAGTATAACAAATTCCCCTTATCGAGTATAACAAAGTCCCCTTATCGAGTATAACAAAGTCTCCAAATCGAGTATAACAAAGGCCCCTGGTCGAGTATAACAAAGTTCCCTGATCGAGTGTAACAAAAGTCCCCTGATCGAGTATAACAAAGCCCCATAGACGAGTATAACAAAGTTCCCTCATCGAGTATAACAAAGTCCCCTAGTCGAGTATAACAAAGTCCCCTGGTCCAGTATAACAAAGTCCCCTGATCAAGTATAACATATCCCCTGATAGAGTATAACAACGTCTCCTGGCCCAGTTTAACAAAGTCCCCAGATCGAGCATAACAAAGTCCCCTAATCGATTATAACAAAGTCCCCTGGTCGAGTATAACAAAGGGCCCTGATCGAGTAAGACAAAGTCCCCTGATCGAGCATAACAAAGTCCCCTGATCCTAGTATAACAATGCCCCCTGGACGAGTATAACAAAGTCCCATGAACTGAGTATAACAAAGTCCCCTGATCGAGTAAAACATATCCCCTGATCGAGTATAAAAAAGTCCCTGGGGGAGTATAACAAAGTCCTCTGGTCGAGTATAACAAAGTTTTCTAATCGAGTATAACAAAGGCCCTGGTTGAGTATAACAAAGTCCTATGATCAAGTATAACAAAGTCCCCTAATCGAGTAAAACAAAGTCCCCTGATCGAGTATAACATATCCCCTGATCGAGTATAACAAAGTCCTCTGGTCGAGTATATCAAAGACCCCTGAACGAGTATAACAAAGTCCCTTGGTCGTGTATAACAAAGCCCAGTGATCGAGTACAACAAAGGCCCCTCATCGAGTATAGCAAAGTCCATTGGTCAAATATAGGAAAGTCCACTGATCGAGTATGACAAAGTCCCCTGATCAAGTATAAAAAAGTCCCCTCGTCGAGTATAACAAAGCCCCCTCATCGAGTATAACAAATTCCCCTGGTCGAGTATAGCAAAGTCCCCTGGTCAAGTATAACAAAGCCCCCCTCATCGAGTATAACAAAGGCCTCTAATCGAGTATAACAGAGTCCCTGATTGAGTATAACAAAGTCCCCTGATCGAGTATAACAAAGTCCTCTGGTTGAATACAACAAAGTCCCCTGATCGAGTATTACATATACCCTGATCGAATATAAAAAAGTCCGTTTGCCCAGTATAATAAAGTCCCTAGATCGAGCATACCGAAGTCCACTGATCGATTATAACAAATTCACCGGTCGAGTATAGCAAAGGGCCCTGATCGAGTAACACAAAGTCATCTGAACGAGTATAACAAAGTTTCCTGATCGAGTATAACAAAGTCCCCTTATTGAGTATAACAAAGTCCCCTAATCGAGTATAACAAAGTTCCCTGATCGAGTGTAACAAAAGTCCCCTGATCGAGTATAACAAAGCCTCATAGACGAGTATAACAAAGTTCCCTCATCGAGTATAACAAAGTCCCCTAATCGAATATAACAAAGTCCCCTGGTCCAGTATAACAAAGTCCCCTGATCAAGTATGACATATCCCCTGATAGAGTATAACAACGTCTCCTGGCCCAGTTTAACTAAGTCCCCAGATCGAGCATAACAAAGTCCCCTAATCGATTATAACAAAGTCCCCTGGTCGAGTATACCAAAGGGCCCTGATCGAGCAAGACAAAGTCCCCTGATCGAGCATAACAAAGTCCCATGATCCTAGTATAACAAAGCCCCCTGGACGAGTAAAACAAAGTCCCCTGAATCGAGTATAACAAAGTCCCCAGATCGAGTAAAACATATCCCCTGATCGAGTATAAAAAAGTCCCTGGTGGAGTATAACAAAGTCCCCTGGTCGAGTATAACAAAGTTTTCTAATCGAGTATAACAAAGGCCCTGGTTGAGTATAACAAAGTCCTATGATCAAGTATAACAAAGTCCCCTAATCGAGTAAAACAAAGTCCCCTGATCGAGTATAACATATCCCCTGATCGAGTATAACATATCCCCTGATCGAGTATAACAAAGTCCTCTGGTCGAGTATAACAAAGACCCCTGAACGAGTATAACAAAGTCCCCTGGTCGTGTATAACAAAGCCCAGTGATCGAGTACAACAAAGGCCCCTCATCGAGTATAGCAAAGTCCATTGGTCAAATATAGGAAAGTGCACTGATCGAGTATGACAAAGTCCCCTGATCAAGTATAAAAAAGTCCCCTCGTCGAGTATAAGAAAGCCCCCTCATCGAGTATAACAAATTATCCCTGGTCGAGTATAGCAAAGTCCCCTGGTCGAGTATAACAAAGCCCCCCTCATCGAGTATAACAAAGGCCCCAAATCGAGTATAACAGAGTCCCCTGATTGAGTATAACAAAGTCCCCTGATCGAGTATAACAAAGTCCTCTGGTTGAGTACAACAAAGTCCCCTGATCGAGTATAACATATCCCCTGATCGAATATAAAAAAGTCCGTTTGCCCAGTATAATAAAGTCCCTAGATGGAGCATACCAAAGTCCACTGATCGATTATAACAAAGTCCCCCAGTCGAGTATAGCAAAGGGCCCTGATGGAGTAAGACAAAGTCATCTGAACGAGTATAACAAAGTTTCCTGATCGAGAATAACATATCCCCTGATCGAGTATAACAACGTCTCCTGGCCCAGTTTAACAAAGTGCCCAGATCGAGCATAACAAAGTCCCCTAATCGATTATAACAAAGTCCCCTGGTCGAGTATAACAAAGGGCCCTGATCGAGTAAGACAAAGTCCCCTCATCGAGTATAACAAAGTCCTTTGATCCTAGTATAACAATGCCCCCTGGACGAGTATAACAAAGTCCCCTCTACCGAGTATAACAAAGTCCCTTGATCGAGTATAACATATCCCCTGATCAAGTATAACAAAGGCCCTGGTGGAGTATAACAAAGTCCCCTGGTCGAGTATAACAAAGTTTTCTAATCGAGCATAACAAAGGCCCCTGGTCGAGTATAACAAAGTCCTCTGATCAAGTATAACAAAGACCCCTAATCGAGTATAACAAAGTCCCTAATCAAGTATAACAATGTCCCCTGATCGAGTATAACAAAGTCCCCTCACCGAGTATAACATATCCCCTGATCGAGTATAACAAAGTCCCCTGATCGAGTATAACAAAGTCCCCTGGTCGAGTATAACAAAGGGCCCTGATCGAGTAAGACAAAGTCCCCTCATCGAGTATAACAAAGTCCTTTAATCCTAGTATAACAATGCCCCCTGGACGAGTATAACAAAATCCCCTCTACCGAGTATAACAAAGTCCCTTGATCGAGTATAACATATCCCCTGATCAAGTATAACAAAGGCCCTGGTGGAGTATAACAAAGTCCTCTGATCAAGTATTACAAAGACCCCTAATCGAGTATAACAAAGTCCCCTAATCAAGTATAACAATGTCCCCTGATCGAGTATAACAAAGTCCCCTCATCGAGTATAACATATCCCCTGATCGAGTATAACAAAGTCCCCTGATCGAGTATAACAAAGTCCCCTGGTCGGGTATAACAAAACCCCCTCATCAAATATAACAAAGGCCCCTAATCGAGTATAACAAAGTCCCCTGAATGAGTATAACAAAGTCCTCTGGTTGACTATAACAAAGTCCCCTGATCGAGTATAACATATCCCCTGATCGTGTATAACAAAGTCCTCTGGTCGAGTATAAAAAAGTCCCCTGATCGCGTATAACAAAGTCTCCTGGTCGTGTATAACAAAGTCCCCTGCTCGAGTATAACAAAGGCCACCTCATTGAGTAGAACAAAGTCCATTGGTCAGGTATAAAAAAGTCCCCTGGTTCGAGTATAACAAAGTCCTCTAATCGAATATAACAAAGTCCTCTGGTCGAGTATAAAAAAGTCCCCTGATCGAGTATAACAAAGTCCCCTGCTCGAGTATAACAAAGTCCCATCATCGAGTATAACAAAGTCCCCTAATCGAATATAACAAAGTCCTCTGGTCAAGTATAAAAAAGTCCCCTGGTCGAGTATAACAAAGTCCCCGGTTCGTGTATAACAAAGTCCCCTGGTCGAGTATAGCAAAGTCCCCTGATCAAGTATAACAAAGCCTCCTGATCGAGTATAACAAAGTCCCCTGATCGAATATAACAAAGCCCCCTGCTCGAGTATAAAAAAGTCCTGGTCGAGTATAACAAAGTCCCTGGTCGAGTATAGCAGCGGCCCTGATCGAGCAAGATAAAGTCACCTGATCGAGTAACAAAGGCCTCTATCGAGTCCAAAAGGCCCCCTAATCAAGTGCAACAAAAGTCCCTGATCTAGTATAACAGCGTCATTCCTGATCGAGTATAACAGCGCCCTCATCGGTATAAGAAAGTCCCCTGATCGAGTATAACAAAGTCCCTGGTCGAGTATAACAAAGTCCCTGTTCGAGTATAACAAAGTGCCCTTGGTCGAGTATAAGCAAAGTCCCCTGATCGAATATAACAAAGCCTCCTGATCGAGTATATAACAGAGTCCTCTAATCGGTATAACAAAGCCCCCTCGAGGATAACAAAGTTCCTGGTCGAGTATAGCAAAGTCCCCTGATCGAGTATAACAAAGCCTCCTGATCGAGTATAACAAAGTCCCCTGATCGAGTATAACAAAGCCCCCTGCTCGAGTATAACAAAGTCCCTAATCGAGTTCAAAAAAGGCCTCTAATCGAGTATAACAAAGTCCCCTGATCTAGTATAACAAAGGCCCCTTATCGAGTATAACAATGTCCCCTGGTCGAGTATAACAAAGTTTTCTAATTGAGTATAAAAAAGCCCATCGTCGAGTATAACAAAGTCCTCTGATCGAGTATGACAAATTCCAATGATCGAGTATAACATATCACCTGATCGAGTATAACAAAGTCCTCTGGTCGAGTATAACAAAGTCCCATGATCGAGTATAACAATGTCACCTAGTCGAGTATAACAATGTCCCCTGATCGAGTATAACAAAGGCCCCACATCGAGTATAGCAAAGCTCATTGGTCAAATATAGTAAAGTCCACTCATCGGGTATAACAAAGTTCCTCGATCGAGTATAACAAAGGCCTCTGGTCGAGTAAGACAAAGTCCCCAAATCAAGTATAAAAAAGTCCCGTGGTCGAATATTTCAAAGTCCCCTAATCGAGTATAACAAAGTCCCCTGGTCGAGCATAATAAAGCACCCTCATCGAGTATAACAAAGGCCCCTAATCGAGTATAACAAAGTCTCCTGATCGCGTATAACAAAGTCCCCTGATCGAGTATAACAAACTCCCCAGGTTGAGTATAAGAAAGTCCCCTGATCGAGTATAACATATCCCCTGATTGAGTTTAACAAAGTTCTCTGGTCGAGTATAAAAAAGTCCCCTGATCGAGTATAACAAAGTCCCCTGGTTGAGTATAACAAAGTCCCCTCATCGAGTATAACAAAGGCCCCTCATCGAGGATAACAAAGTCCATTGGTCAAGTATAAAAGAGATCCCTGGTCGAGTATAACAAATTCCCCTTTTCGAGTATAACAAAGTCCCCATATCGAGTATAACAAAGTCCCCTAATCGAGTATAACAAAGGTCCCTGGTCGAGTATAACAAAGTTC
>NW_024741354.1:0-5602 GCF_018991925.1 Homarus americanus
ACTTTGTTATGCTCAATCAGAGGACTTTATTATACTCGATCAGGGGCCTTTGTTTTACCGATCATGAAATTATTATAATTTCTATCAGGACTTTGTTTACTCGATCAGGATTCTGTTATAATCGACCAGGACTTTTGTTATACTCACCAAGCGGACTTTGTTATACTCGATCAGGACTTTGTTATAGATCAAGGGACTTTGGTTAAGTACCGAAGGGTGTACCTTGTTATCCCTCGATCAGCCGCCTTTGTTATAACACTCGATCAGAGTGAATTTCGTTATACTCGGGATCAGGACTTTGTCATACTCGATCAGGGGGTTTTGTTATACTCGATCAGGGATTCTGTTATACCTGATCAGGATTTGGTTATACTGATCAAGGGACTTTGTTATACTCGATAAGTAGCACTTTGTTATACTCGATCAGGTATTTGCTATGCTTGATCAGGTAACTTTGTTATACTCGATGAGGGCCTTGTTACACCTCTCGATCAGGGAATTTGTTATACTCGATCCCGGACTTTGTTATACTCGACCAGGGGACTGGTTATACTCTATCAGGGACTTGTCATACTCATGATCAGGGACTTTTGTTATACTCGATCAGGGGCCTTTGTTATACTTTCGATCACGGACTTGTTATACTCAGTCCAGGGTTCTTGGTTATACTTATGAGGATTCTTGTCATACTCGATCAGTAAGGCCTTTGTTATACTCGATCAGGACTTTGTTATACTCGTTCAGGGACTTTGTTATGCTCCGTCAGGGCTTTAGTTATACTCGATAAGGACTTTGTTATACTCGATCAGGGACTTTGTTATACTCGATGGGGGATTCTTATAATGTCCCGGGAACTTTTGTTATACTCAATCAGGAGACTTTGTTACACCTTTCGGTTAGGGATTTTTGTTATACTGACTAGACGGGTTATACTCTCTATCAAGGACTTTGTTATACCGATCACGGATTCTTGTTATACCCATTAGGGGACTGTTACACTTGGATCAAGGGACTTTGTTATCCTCGACTAGAACTTCGTTATACCTGATTAGGGATCCTTATACTCAATCAGGGCTTTGTTATACTAGATTCGGGGCCTTTGTTATACTTAATCAAAGGACTTTGTTATACCCGATCACGGACTTTGTTATACTCGAAAGGACTTGGTTATACTTATTAGGGACTTGGTCATACGCGATCAGGGGGATTTTGTTGTGCTCGATCAATGGCCTTTGTTATACTCTGTTCAGGTGGCTTATTATACCGATTAGGTGACTTTGTTATACTCAATCAGGGCTCTTTGTTATGCCAGATTCAGCCTTGGTTATACTTGATCAGGATTCTGTTAGTACCCGATCAGCACTTTGTTATACACGATCAGGGATTTTGTTATACCGATCAGGGCCTTTGTTTACTGATCAAGGGACTTTAGTTATACTCGATCAGGGACTTTGTTATAATCGTTCAGGGGACTTAGTTATACTCGATCAGGGGACTTTGTTATATACTCGATCCGGGACTTTGTTATACTCGATCAGGCGACTTTTTTATACTCGATCAAGGGCTTTGTTAAACTCGATCAGGGAACTTTTTACACTCGATCAGGCCTTTATTTATAATCGTTCAGGGACTTAGTTATACTCGATCAGGGGACTTTGTTATACTCGACCGGGGAGTTTGTTATACTCAACCAGGGACTTTGTTATACTCGATCAGGGCCTTTGTTAAACTCGATAGGGGCCTTTGTTATACTCGATCTGGGGACTTTGTTATACTCGATCAGAGGACTTTGTTTTACTCGATCAGGGCTTTGTTATACTCGATCAGGGATCTTTGTTATACTCGATCGGGGCCTGTTATACTCGATCAGGGACTTTGTTATACTCGACCTGGGGACTTTGTTATACTCGATGAGGGCTTTGTTATACTTGATCGGGGGCTTTGTTATACTCGATCAGGGGACTCTGTTATTCTCGATAAGGGGACTTTGTTATACTCGATGAGGGGCTTTGTTATACTCGATCAGGAACTTTGTTATACTCGATCAGGGCCTTTGTTATCTCGATCAGGGGACTTTGTTATACTCGACCAGGGACTTTGTTATACTTGATCAGGGGCTTTGTTATACTCGATCAGGGACTTTGTTATTCAAGATAGGGGGCTTTGTTATACTCGATCAGGGGACTTTGTTATTCAAGATAAGGGGCTTTGTTATACTCGATCAGGGCTTTGTTATACTCGATCAGTGGACTTTGTTATATTCGATGAGGGGACTTTTATACTCGATCATGGGACTTTGTATACTCGATCAGGGCCTTTGTTATACCTCGATGAGGGACTTTGTTATACTCGACCAGGGACTTTGTTATACTCGATCATGGGCCTTTGTTATACTTGATCAGGGGCTTTGTTATACTTGATCAGGACTTTGTTATTCTCGATAAGGGGTCTTTCTTATACTCGATCAGGGCTTTGTTATACTTGATCAGGGGCTTTGTTATACTCGACCAGGGACTTTGTTATTCTCGATAAGGGTCTTTGTTATACTCGATGAGGGGCTTTGTTATACTCGATCAGGAAATTTTGTTATACTCGATCATGGGCCTTTGTTATACTCGATCAGGGGACTTTGTTATACTCGATCAGGGCCCTTTGTTATACTTGATCAGGGGCTTTGTTATACTCGATCAGGGACTTTGTTATTCAAGACAAGGGGGCTTTGTTATACTCGATCACGGGGCTTTGCTATACTCGATGAGGGCGTTGTTATACTCGATCAGGAAATTTTGTTATACCGATCATGGGCCTTTGTTATACTCCGATCAGGGTTTTGTTATACTCGATCAGGCCTTTGTTATACTTGATCAGGGTCTTTGTTACACTCAATCAGGGACTTTGTTATTGAAGATAAGAGGGCTTTGTTATACTCGATCAGGGGCTTTGTTATACTCGATCAGGGGCTTTGTTATACTCGATCAGGGAACTTTGTTATACTCCGATCAGGGGCCTTTGTTATACTCGTTCAGGCCCTTGTTATACTCGACCAGGGACTTTGTTATACTCGATCAGCTTTGTTTTACTCGATCAGGGACTTTGTTATATTCGATGAGGGAATTTTTATACTCGATAATGGGACTTTGTTATACTCCGATCAGCCTTTGTTATACACTATCAGGACTTTGTTATACTTGATCAGGGGACTTTTTTTCTCTGATAAGGGGTCTTTGTTATACTCGATCAGGGGCTTTGTTATGCTCGATCAGGAGACCTTGTTATTCTCGTTAAGGGGGTCCTTGTTTACTCGATCAGGGGACTATGTTATTCTCGATCAGGGGCTTTGTTATACCTCGATCAGGGAACTTTTATACCCGATCAAGGGCCTTGTTATAATCGTTCAGGGACTTTGTTATACTCGACCAGGGGACTTTGTTATACTCGATCAGGGGCCTTTGTTTTACCTGATCAGGCCTTTCTTATACCCGATGAGGGACTTTGTTCTATAATCGATCAGAGGACTTTGTTATACTTATGAGGGGGCTTTGTTATCCTCGATCAGGGAACGTTATTATACTCGGTGAGGGGACTTTGTTATACTCCGAGTAGGGGCCCTTTGTTATACTCGGTCAGGGCCTTTGTTATACCTCTCGATCAGGGGACTTTGTTATTCTCGAAAAGGGTCTTTGTTATACTCGATTAGGGGCTTTGTTATACTCGATCATGGCCTTTGTTATACTTGATCAGGGGGCTTTGTTAAACTCGACAAGGGACTTTGTTATTCAAGATAAGGGGGCTTTGTTATACTCGATCAGGGGCTTTGTTATCCTCAATGAGGAACTTTGTTAAACTCGATCAGGGCCTTTGTTATACTCGTTCAGGCGTCTTTGTTATAATCGACAAAGGCGACTTTGTTATAGATCAGGGCTTTGTTAAACTCGATCAGGGAACTTTGTTATACTCGATCAGGGCCTTTGTTATAATCGTTCAGGAGTTTGTTATACTACCAGGGACTTTGTTATACTCGATCAGGGGCCTTTGTTAAACTCGATGGGGGCCTTTGTTATACTTGATCAGGGGACTTTGTTATACTCGATCAGGGGACTTTGTTATACTCGATCAGGGACTTTGTTATACGATTAGGGGACTTTGTTATACTCGACCAGGAGACTTTGTTATACTCGATCAGGGGCCTTTGTTATACTTGATCAGGGGCTTTGTTATACTCAATCAGGGGACATTGTTATTCTCGATAAGGACTTTGTTATACTGAATTAGGGCTTTGTTATACTCGATCAGGGTACTTTGTTATACTCGATCAGGGCCGTTGTTATACTCGTTTTGGCGCTTTTGTTATATTCAATCAGGGGCTTTGTTATACTCGATCAGGGCCTTTGTTATAATCGTTCAGGGGACTATGTTATACTCGAACAGGGGACCTTGTTATACTCGATCAGGGGACTTTGTTATACTCGATCAGGGGACTTTGTTATACTTGATCAGGGACTTAGTTATTCTCGATAAGGGCACTGTTATACTCGAAGAGGCTTTGTTATACTCGATCAGGAAATTTTGTTATACTCGATCATGGGCCTTTGTTATACTCGATCAGGGACTTTGTTATACTCGATCAGGGCCTTTGTTATACTTGATCAGGGCTTTGTTATACTCGATCAAGTGTCATACTCGATAAGTGGACTTTTGTTATACTCGATCAGGGGACTTTTTGTGTTACTCGATCTAAGGGGCTTTTGGTATACTCGATCAAGGCAGATTTGTTATACTCGATCAGGGGCCTTTGTTAAAATCGATAAGGCCTTTGTTATACTCGATCAGGGGACTTTCTATACTCGATCAGAACGCTGTTATATTCCATCCGGGGACTTTGTTATACCGATTCAGGGGCCTTTGTTGTTTATACTTTCATGCACTGGGGCCTTTGTTATACTGGATCGGGGACATTGTTATCACTCGACTAGAGGACTTTGTTTATATTCGATTAGTAGCCTTTGATACTCGATCAGGGGCCTTTGTTATATACTCGATCGAAGGACTTTTGTTATTTTCGATAAAGAGTTTGCTATACTCGATCAGGGGACTTTCTTATATTCGATTAGGGGACTTTGTTATACTCGATCATGGGAGTTTATTGCCAATCGAGCAGGGGACTTTTACATATACTCGATGAGGGGCTTTGTTATACTCGATGAGAGGGGCTTTGTTATCTCGATGAGGGCTTTTGTTATACTCGATAAGGGGACTTTGTTATACTCGACCAGGGGACATTGTTATACTCGATCGGACTTTGTTATACTCGACCAGGGGCTTCTTATACTCGATGGGGGACTTTTGTTATACTCGATCTGGGACATTCGCCGCCTTTCGATCACGGGCCTTTGTTATCCTCGATCATGGGTTGTTATAATCGACCAGGGGACTTTGTTATACTCGACCAGGGCTTTTTATACTCGATAAGGGGACTTTGTTATACTCAGTCAGAACTGTTATACTCGATCAGGGAATTTGTTACACTCGATGTGGGGACTTTGTTACACAGATCGATGAGGCTTTGTTAAACTCGATTAGGGCCTTCGTTATACTCGATCAC
>NW_024741355.1:0-20000 GCF_018991925.1 Homarus americanus
AGAAGGGTCTTCAATAACCTTCTTTATCACCCACAATTATATGCTAGGAAAACACAAACAAATAAACCAATGGCTACCAACGTTAGACTCAAGATTATAGACAAGAGAACAGCCCCTTCACGTTCTCAGATAACTGAAACAGCGTATGGTACACTCAATGTACCCTTCACAAGGATTTTCTCCTCGAACGATGGATACACTGCAATATGCAGGGACTGCAGGGATGCGGATACCATTCTGAGCCCTGAGGGAATGGAAGCCTTTGGAGACATAGGACTCCAGGTCATTATGCCACCAGAGGTTAAAGCAAAAAGATCAGTATTTGTACGTGGACTTGACTACGAATTTGGTAAGCACTCGACACAAGAAATAAAAGAAGAACTAGAAATAAAAAACAACTGGTTAAAAATTGAAGAAGTGGTAAAAATAAAGCAATACACTCATTGCCTAAAGCTGAGATTCACTAACACTTCAATGGCAGACAAGGTCCTGGAATCTGGAATCTTGGGGTTCAACATGTCAGTACTCCCTAAACAACTAGAAAGGGAGAAATATGTTAATATTCTCACCTGCTTCATCTGCTATGCCAATGAATCACATGCAACAAAAGACTGTCCTCAAAAGGAACTTAAAATATGCTCTGAATGTGCAGAAGAAGGCCATACCTTCCGGGACTGCAAGAATCAATCCAAAGCTTGTATAAACTGTAAAAATCAGAAGGAACCTGGATATAAGACCCACAGAACCCTGGCAATGGCCTGTCCATACAAGAAGAAAATAATAATGAAAAAGTAGCAAAGGAAAAACAACAACAAGAACAGAAGGAGAATACAACATATGCTGCTATTGCAAAGAAAGTAGTTGAAGAAACAACACAACCACAGAATACCACCAAAATTGTACTGAGCGAAATACGAGACTACAAAGTGCTCATCTGCCTATTATACTCTCACATAATGAACATAGGGAACCCAGGCACGTTCGAAACAGAAATGAACAAAATTCTTGGAAGAAACAACCTCCCAATAATGAGTTTCCCAGCGAACCCAGATTCCGGATCTGTGCTACAAGCGTCCTGCTTAACCAACCCAGATGCACAACAAGAGACAGTCAACGCAGAAGAAAAAGGAGCAACGGAGCAAACACCAGCCGCAACAGTACACGAAACAGCCGAAGCTGACAAGGCAAAGTCACAAAGGATTGAAACATCCCAAAGTACAGTAGAGAGGCAGGACCTTCAAAATAACATCCAAAGAGAGACAGGAGCCGTAAGGAAAAAAGTCTCAACAGCAACCATGGATACCCAGGGCGAGGAAACGCTACTGACTTTAGAATGTGCAGATGACTGTGAACTACAGCTTCACTGGTGTGACAAAATATTTATCCCTAATGAATGCAAAACGATGCCAGACATTATACAAGCCATAACAAAACAAGAACTAAAATGGACCTACTCTAACGATAAATACTCTGAAGCACTAGTGGAAGCTTACCTGATAAACCAAAGGATTAAAATAAGGAGACACAACTTCAAAAAAGAAGAACAATGGAAATTCCAAAGAATTCGTAACGGACTGGTTCAGGACAAGAGATCGCCATCCGAGCAACAAACAAGAAACAAAGAATCAAAACACAATGAATAAAGAAAAACCCAGAACACTTACCATCATACAACACAACGTCCGCAACTGGGAAACAAATAAAAACAACCTTGCAAACACATACCTCAGCATTGATCCGGACATAATTGTTAATAAATAGTCACGGCAATTCAAATTCCAAGAAAATAAAAATATTTGGATATACAACCTACCAAAGAAATAAAACAGAAGAATTAAATGATGGCGTGGCCATTGCTGTAAAACACAGACTCAAACTTCAAATCATCGACGAATTCCAGGATGAATTCCTGGGAATCAAAATAACTACCACACTAGGAGAAATAGCAATAGCCACAGCATATTTACCACCAAGACGGAACTACCTGCCGGCCCCAGACTTGATAAAACTATTGAACTACAACTGCCCAACATATATAATAGGAGATCTGAACCCAAGACATCCAATATTCGGCCACGGAAACAGGAACAGGGTGGGCACTGCACTGCATACCATAATGAACACAGGGAAGCTGATCCACCTAGGACCACACTTCACCACATTTATTGGCAATAACAAAACAACAACCCCAGACAAAGTCTTCACCAATAACAAGGCATTCCTGAATTACCATATAAAACAAGGACCACTAACTACCAGCGACCACATTCCAATGATAATAAAACTATCCACAAGCCCAATCCAAGTACCAACAACCCCACGTTTCCAAATGCAAAAAGCAGAGTGGGAAGGCTACAGGAAGCAACTAGAACAAGTTATGATCCCAGATCTCCAAGGCAAAACACTAGAAGATATTGACAACGAAACAGATACCCTTATACGTAACATCAAAAAGGCAACAGAGAACAACATACCAATCACAACATATCGAACGCCACCACACATCAGGACATCCCATGAATTGCGAATGCTCCAAGTACAATACAATAACATAATGATGTACATACAAAATTATCCACCAACAACAGAGCTTATTAGAAACTTAAGGCAAATACAACAAAAGTTAAGAGATGAAAGCCTGATAGCACACCAACAGATATGGAACGAACTAATAAACAACCTGGATACCACAAGAAATGACAAGAACTTCTGACAGAACGTAAACAAAATGCTAGGAAACGACAAGCCTCAACAAAAATACATAAAGGACCAAAACGGGAAAAAACTCTTTGAAGAAAAAGAGATAGAATCCGCATACAGGAAAGAATGGAAAAAAGTATTTCAAATATCAGAAGAAAAAAATGAGGAATTTGATGAGGAACACGAAAATCATATCTGCAGAGAAATGGCTGAAATGATACATAGGATAACCCCATACCATGTGGTGGACAAAACCAGGCTCAACCCGATAGCACCAATTACAGAAGGAGAACTGCTACACTACATCAGACACACTAAAGAAAAAGCACCAGGATTTACAAAAATCAGAAGAAATATGATCCTATACCTACCCAACAACTGCACATAAGGCATCCTTGAAATATTTAACTCAGCTTTGGCAAGTGGATACTTCATTGATGCATTTAAAAACGCAAAACTCATATTCATACCGAAACCAGCCAAAGACCACACCCAAGTAATTAACTACAGACAGATTTCCCTACTCGAAGTTATAGGAAAACTAGTAATTAACTTCAGACCGATTTTCCTACTCGAAGTTATAGGAAAACTATTTGAAAAGGCAATAAACAAGAGAATCAGAAAACACAGAAACGAAAACGGACTACTATACCCCAGACAACATGGATTCACTGAAAAAAAGGGAACACATACTGCACTAGCCATAATCACGGAAACGTTAGCCAACAAGAAAGCAGAAAGAAACCAAGTCAACATTGTATTAAGAGACGTTAAGAAAGCGTTCGATAAAGTATGGCACCTAGGATTAAAATTTAAACTGCTTCAATTAAATCTCCCAGAACCAATAGAAAAAATCGCCTGTGACTTCCTAGACGATCGCACGGCACAAATACAAATTGGCAGCTTTATAGGACCACCCATAAAACTGAAAAGTGGAGTACCCCAAGGCAGTGTTCTTTCACCCACGATGTACAATATCTACACAGCAGACCTACCAGAACCATCTCCCTACAGTGAATACATAAGTTTTGCAGACGATATCACACAAATCATCACATACCCTGGCAAATCAACAGCAATAATGGCACAACATACTGCCAACGCAATAGAGAACATCAACCAGTACGAAAAACAGTGGAAGATACAAACGAACACCAACAAGTTTAAAATAATCCCAATCGCTAAAAGGAAAAAAGACCCCATTATAGTAGACAACAAAGTGATTCCATATGCCATGGAAGGCACTGTCCTAGGGCTGAAGATAACAACAAAAGGCTACAAAACATTCATCACCGAAAAACTTGCAAAAACCAGAAACATGGTAACTAAATTAAAACGTTTCAGAAGCCTGTCAGCAAAAAACAAGTTAAAGTTATATAGAGCCTATGTCCAATCCCGACTAGTATATTCGCCATTTCCCCTACATGCAATAAAACAAACAAACATAAGGAAACTGCAGATAATTCAAAACTTAGCCCTAAGGGATGTATATAACATCAGATATCCTGACATAGTCACCAACCGTCAACTACACCAACGAGCCCAAATAGAACCCCTAAACATTTACCTACACGAACACTCAAAAAGAATATGGACAAAGTTAGAAGAAATAGAACCAGGACCAATCAAAGAATGGATGGAAGAGACAGAAGACAGAAGAAGAGAACACTCGTGGTTCCCTAAAAGTAAAAGAAGAGCCCTAGAACCCACACCAACTCCACTCTACTAAAAGATGCAAGGTTACCCCAGTGACAACCTTGGCAGCCAAACCACTTACAACATTAGATCATAAAAAGATAGGATGTTCTTGGCAGAAACACAAGTACCTGCCCTAGACTCCTCACCATTGGCTAGGACATAACACACGAAAATGAAAGGCATAAAATTGCAATAGTTGCTAAACATACAAACACCTGACATAAATATAACACCTAAGACGAAATTTAGCTTAAACACAAACATGAGATAACAGAAGCACTTGGGTTGAGCCCCAAGACCTAGCATTCAACTTCTATTTTCCAATTTCCTCGCTTTTCTTCTGCACTATCCACCAACCCCAAGTCCCTCCAAATTCCACCATTATTCTTCAAGTCCGGTTCCAGCACCACCAATCTACGCACCTGCATCAAGATTTCTTCACACTTTACTTCATCCATCCATCCATCCAGCATCCCTTGACGCCCGTTCCAACATTTTTCTCCAGGTATGTTTATGTGTAGCCATTCAGTTGGATTCAGTCAATTTTAGTGAATATCAGTGTTCATCAGTGTTCATGCTTTAACAGTTGAATTGTCATTCACCCAGTGTAAGAAGTAATATAACGTAAATACGTCTGTCGTTTCTAGACCGAGATTTGTTGTGTTTGTGTTGTCATGCTTCCGTCCCTTGACGCCCGCTCCAACATTTTTCTCCAGATCCCATTGTGATGCTTGCATCACTCAACAACTGCCCCTGATGTAGTAGATACCCAGCAGGGACCATATATGAAACGATGGCACCGATGCCGCCTGATTAATATGCCAGGCTACAGCTACCACTAATACGATCGTGAAATCGATGTTCCCTGAGGCTTGCCCTGAGTATATGTCCACAGAGAGTGTTGTAACATGTATGTTAGGGATAATTAGATGAAAAGAATTATCCCATGTTGGGTAGTGGACCCATGCATCGGCTGGTTTCAGTATTAACGTGTATGTTGAGTAAAGTCTTGTATCTGTACTGTAATGCCACGTACCACCAGTAGGTGTGAGTAGTAAAGTAATGTACAAGGAGTGCCATGTACTATGTATTGTGAGTAGGGCCAAGGAACTGGTCCTGCTATGTAATGTAATGTGACACCAGTAAGGTTGTGTGCAGCAAGAGTGTAAGATCTGAGTAATTACTGTTGAGTAAAGAAATAAGAAAATAAGAAAATAAGTAAATAAGAAAATAAGTAAAGAAGAAAGTACTGAGTCTGCAATAAGCCCAGGAGTTAAGCCTGGTAGTTATATGCTAATAATATCTCTTTTTTTCCCTTTGATTTCATATTAATAAATTTGTTCTTAGAGTATTTTAGGTGTATTCATTTCTCCCACAGTATTTTACCTGTATTTCCATCCAAGTGACTTGATACCAGAAATACAATATCCATGTGCCTAGACCATGCTACCATAAGAATGACCATGCTACCATAAGAATGACCATGCTACCAAAAGAATATGTGACAAAACTGAGTAAGAGTAAGAACTAAAGACAAGAGAAGTAAGTAAGAAAGGGTGGTGTAGGTGTAGGAAAACACGCGCCCTTACATTGGTGGCAGTGGTGGGATGTAATTTATATGGTACCAAGGTCAGGAAGGATAAAAGTGATACTGTGGGTAATTTTTGTTTCAATGTGAGTTGTAATAACCATTTCTCCATGCAGGTACCTAATCATTTGTAACTAATGATTTCATTTTTTTCAAATTTCAATTGTTTATTCCTTGATAGAGGAAGCGGGATCTTAGTGCTGTCACTAGGTACCCCTGTACAATGACACCAGAAGCATCTGGCAAGTGTGACAAGTATATACAGTATAAATATTATAAAGGGGCTTACTAAAGCCTAAGGCAGGAAGGATATTCCTTTAACACATAATCAATATTATTTACAAAATGTCTGACCTGCTAACTGACCCTTCTACAAGAAAATATTACATATAGGTAGAATATTGATCTGTCTCTCTTGGGGATTAGAATGGCAATCTCAAGAGGAACTTTGGTAGCGTGTACATTATTCATTGTTACTCTTGTCGTACACTGAAGTTAAGTGTCTTACTGCGTCAATACTATCCTATTACATTCTTAAAACTGACTTCTCCCAAAACACTGCTTACATTTACAACTCTTTCCTTCTACAATGAACTGACATACAGACATATCTTACTAACCAGTTCTAAGACTCTAATTGACCTACTAGACATCATATTAGATTTGCTAGACACTCTGATTTACCGAGACCTGTTTCCTGAATACACTGCATTGGTGTCATCAGCCGACACTCGGCAAACCTCACGTGTGACTAGGGGAAGACTGGCAGGGCTGCTACAGACCTCTGGTGTCGGGAGGGCGACTGCTTAGCTGGGACACTGGTATCGGGAGGGCGACTGCTTAGCTGGGACACTGGTATCGGGAGGGCGACTGCTTAGCGGGGACACTGGTGTCGGGTGGGCGACTGCTTAGCTGGGACACCGGAGGGAAGTCTCGGTCCTGACCGGAGGCGACTTGCCTCCGGCCTCTGACTTCGGCTCGAGCAGGCCTGGTGGTGTCGTAGCTGGCCACCTTGTTACAAGACAACTACTTCTCTGCGAATCGCCGAGGGAGGACCAGGACGTCCTATATATTGGGATGCGAGCCGTCAGGTTCAGCTGCCCGGGGGCGGGGGGGGCGGCGAAGGGTCTCCTTACATTTGACCCCGCAAATGTGCGGTCAGGCGTGGACTTTTTCAGAACTATCTGGGAAAGTCATCAGGTGGGGCCGTGTGTATATTGGGAGAGCAACCGTGAGAGTTCCCCTACACTTGACTTCCCAAACGTCGGGTCAGACTGGAGTTTCTGAGATGTAAGGAGAAGTCATCAGGTGGGGCCGTGTGACACGAGAGGCCCTGGTTGATTTGTGGCCCCCTTGAGTTGGGCTCCAAGGGTTACATTTGACCTGGCTAATTGTGAGGTCAGGTCCGGCCTTTGTTCAGAGAGTAGGTGGTGCCTTCTTACATGTCTGTTGTGGTGACATGTCACATGGGAGGGGAGCTAGTTGATTTGTAACCCCCGGTCCACCGTGAGAGTTACACTTGACCCCCCTAATGTCGGGTCAAGACTGGCCCCCCTCTGCGGTGTAGGACATTGTGTATATTGGGAGAGAGCCGGCTGGTGCCCTCTTACATGTGTGACATGGGAGGGGGAGCTAGTTGATTTACAATCCTTGGTCAACCGCAGAGTTACCCTACACTTTTGACCTCCCTAATGTCTGGTCAGACTGGAGTTTCTGAGATGTAAGCTGTGGTCTGACAAACCATCACTACACCTCCCGCCAAGACCAAAGCTTTCATGCTCAGAGAACTGATGATACATTTAAAGTAGACAGTAACATCATGTGCAGTATCTAATATAGTCCCTCAGGCGATAATGCATCCTTACATTTTACAAATTATAACCCTAGAGATGTATGTTTTTCTACTGGCATAGTTTGATCTGACAAAGCTTACTATACCTCCCGCCAAGATTAAAGCTTCTATGACAGGAGAAAAAATAAAATACTTACACAATAAGTGAACATAGAGTGATCTAAAGATCCTTCATATCTAGCATAGTGTCCGAGGCAAACTTGCAAATCACATTCTACAAACAAAAACAGGTGTTACATTGCCTAACCAGGCCGTGTCAAAATAATAATTCATCTCAGTCAGTAAATGGCTACAACATTGTGTTTGGTAATACAAAACATTGATCAAATGAACTCATAGAAAAAGTGACTAATCTTTTTAAAAAAAAACATTCTTTGTAGTACATGTTAACAAAAATCAGAGAATTAAATACAAAATACAAAATGCTCCTACTTCACATGTTAGGGTGTTATATCTTTTTATTACACATCAGCAACATCAACAACATCAGTACATTTGTTGGGTTCAGCATGGCTCAAGTCCTCCATCCAGCTGGTATCTGAAAATAAGGAATGCTGGCAGCACAACAACGGTAGTCGATTGGTCCTTCTGATTATCCACCTTTTCATCGTCGACTTTCTTCTGATGTCAGCACAGCGTCTCTTCTGTCTTCACATAGCACGTTTTTCTTTCTTCAATACCGCACTTTGTAGGTCGTGTCACCACATCTGACTTCTTCTCACTTCCTCCTGGTTTCTATAATATTCCAGATGATTTTTCTGTTCACCTGCGCTTCCTCTACGTCTAGAGCATTTTCATATTCCAGACGATTTTTCTGCTCATCTGCGTTTCTTTATACCTCTTCGTTTTCCATCATATTCCAGATGAATTTTTCTGCTCCATCTGTATTTCTTTATACATCTTCGTTTTCAACATATTCCAGACGATTTTCTGTTCATCTGCCGACGGCCCTCTCCGGCCGGGATGAAAGCCGGTCCACTGTTTGGGCTGTCGTCTCCTTAGATAACTCGTAAGGCAGGTTCCGCGGACCAGGCCTCGCCCTCCGTACGTGAGTGTCGGCGAGACCAAAGACCGTCCTGTCTTACACCTTCCACAGTGGTGAATCCCTCCCTGGCTGGGCTCACCAGGGTTCGTTGTGTGGCACTTCATTCCACACTCCTTAACTTCCTAGTAGAAAAATATAAACTCTTCTTAATCCTAGACCAGGTAGGACTTGAAAGAAGTGGGGTGGCGTGTGGCGGGTGTGGTGCTGCATTCCTCATGCTGCATTCCTCACGCTGCTACTTCTCTTCTTATATGTGCTGTGGTCGGATTCCGGCTAGCCATGGGGCGGTACTGTGTGTGATATTTGCCAGAGAAACAATCCTAAAGGGATGATGGATTAGTTGGAAGTGCATTCGCAAAAAAAAACAAATATTTACTTTATACGTTACGTCAATGTTTGGTAACTATTATTTCCGTCACGACAATTTTCTCATTAGGCTGGGTCGGGGAGTGAAGCTCTGCTCACTACATTGAATATTATTTATCACTACGCGTCAAAGAGTACATTACAAATCATACTAGCATAAATACACACTGAGTGAAGCTCTGTAATTATCGCAATATTAAGTAACACTAACCACCGATTTCAAAGCATAACTCATGGGACAAAACATATGGGGATTGGTGGTCACAGCGGACGGTGGGAGGCGGGTGGAGGCGAGGCGGGTGAGGTGGGGGGAGCCGGGTCGTGGTTGATCGGGCCAGGCCGGGGCTTTGCGGGGCGGGGCGGGCGGGGCGGGGCGGAGCGGACCGGGGTAGGGCAGGGCAGGGCGGAGCGAGGCGGGAACGGATGGGTACGGAGGGTGAGGTGAGGGTTAGGACAGGGAGGAGGATGTAGGTTAAAAGACATGTTAAGTTATAACAGTTAGTACAGACACCGCTTTCATAACTAAAACACAATGGGTACATTTAACACTGACCGACAATTAAAAAGCACTTGGGATACTGAGAATTTCACAGAACGCGGGGAACACTGAGAAATTACGTTAAGCACTGAACATATTTCTAGACAAAAAAAAATTCGCGCATACCACGACGAGAGACATTTACTTGAGCTGTAACGGTGACACACTAGGCCACTTTTCACGCTACGACGCTATGACACAGGAATTACTTATTACACAATTGTAGACAATACTTAGACTGAAACAAATGAAGGATGAAACGAGCCAGGTGTTATGACTAACCGAGGGAGGGCATGGGTTTACGTTAAGTACACTGTTACCAATAACAAGGGACGAGGGAAGCGTGAATGCCACCAATATAATGTTACGAATGCAACCACCCTTGTACTGCCTGCTTCGTCAAGATAGTTACGAGATTACTTCAAAAGATTCTAACTATCACTGTACTGAACACTAAAGTTAAGAGGCGTGAGTATTACGTTAAGGCGCTGCCACCATTGTAATGAGACAAAACTCACAAGAAGATTACATATAGGTAGAATATTGATAGTATAAGAGTATAAAGAGAGGAAGACTTTGGTAGCGTGGCCGTGATAGTTATTTACACTGTCAGTACACTTATCGTATCTTATACGTCAATACACTTCTATTACGTCTTAAGGGCGACTTCTCAAACACTGCTTCGTTACAACTCTTTATTAATCACGAACATGACATGGACACATTAATAACACCTTCTATTGAAGTTACTAGGACATTATATTTACGTTACTAGGACATCATTTTACGTTACTAGACACTCTGATTCTCGGACACGAACTTGAAATGAATACACTTCCCACGTAGGTAACTCATCCCATGGAAAGCTCTGACAAACACTCACGTGACCTAGGGGAGGCCTAGCAGGTAGTCCTGGGTTGTCTCTATGGGAGACTGCTTAGCTGGTCGCCGGAGGGAAGTCTCGGTCCAGACCGGAGGCGACTTGCCTCCGGCCCTTGACTTCTCTCGAGCAGGCCTGGTGGTGTAGTAGCTGGCCACCTTGTTACAAGACAACTCTCTCTCTGCGAATTAACCGAGGGAGGACTAGCACGTCCTATATATTGGGAGGCGAGCCGTCAGGTTCAGCTGGTCGGGGGGGGGCGGCGAAGGGTCTCCTTACATTTGACCTAGCCAATGTGAGGTCAGGTCTGGACTTTTCAGAAACTATCTGGGAAAGTCATCAGGTGGGGCCGTGTGACATGAGAGGCCCTGGTTGATTTGTGGCCCCTTGAGTTGGGCTCCGAGGGTTACATTTGACCTGGCTAATGTGAGGTCAGGTCCGGCCTTTGTTCAGAGAGTAGGTTATTGTATATTGGAAGAGAGTCGGCTGGTGCCTTCTTACATGTCTGTTGTGGTGACATGTCACATGGGAGGTGAGCTAGTTGATTTGTAACCCCCGGTCCACCGTGAGAGTTACACTTGACCCCCCTAATGTCGGGTCAAGACTGGCCCCCCTCTGCGGTGTAGGACATTGTGTATATTGGGAGAGAGCCGGCTGGTGCCCTCTTACATGTGTGACATGGGAGGGGGAGCTAGTTGATTTACAATCCATGGTCAACCGCAGAGTTACCCTACACTTTTGACCTCCCTAATGTCCGGTCAGACTGGAGTTTCTGAGATGTAAGCTGTGGTCTGACAAACCATCACTACATTAATAACGAAAACTAAGTAAATGAATGAATGAAACCCTGAAGAAACTGACCTCTTTAAATGGGTGTGCGTTATGTCTCTCTTGGCCGGACTCCCTCACTTCAAGTAATTATTTCAACCACGAGAAGTTTTTATCGTCTTCCCTTGTGTTGTCTTCAGCTGTCCTTGAGGTGTTACTAGGTCAAACTTGAGACATATTTTGAGTTGTAACTTTAAGGATGAGGTTGGCTTAGGTATATTTAGGGAATATTTAAAGACAGATTATAGATATGTCCCGATTTAAGTATGTTTACATATATCCTAAGATGATTTTTGCTATACCTTAATTCAAAGTTTAGGTTATTTTTTATATGAACATCAGAGTAATTTTTTTTAAAGTGGTGTTACGTATTGATATTAATTACAGGCGATAATGGAAAACGAATTAATCTTTTCCATCTCCTTAAGTGGGAAACTAAAAATTCCATTTAAATACCTACAGTAGAGGCCAATGAAAACAAAATCAGTTATTTTTTTGTCTCATCAAACTGCCTTTCGAGTTTCCTCCTAATATAGCTCATAAATACAGCTAATATAACGTCAATTATAATATATCCCGCCTATATTATGAGAGCTGGAAATATACCTACAATAATACAAAAATATATCCCTCTTATATAATGAATGGGGTAATTATATAGATGGTTAAAAGCCTAATTTAGATATACCGAAAACTATAGAAATTTATATATGGCGAATTAAACCCGAATTGGCAGTACCGCTAAGACAAAACAAGTCTACGGTTATCCCCATCAATTGCCACGATAACTAGAATTTTTTTTTTCAAGTTCGTAAAATATTTAAAACAGGGAATTGAAACTTGGGAGTAAATGGTTATCCTTTAAATGCTACCAAGATAACAGATTGATAACACGGCCAAGATAACATGTTTTTTTGTTATCTTCGTCTTGTTTACAGTTTGGGATAACCAGTCATAATAAACAATACTTGTGGTGGGGGTATGGTGTCGATAGTGGTAGTGGTGGCAATAAGACATGGTAATGATGGTGATGATAGTGGTAGGTATGGTGTCGGTGGTGATAGTGATATTTATGCCGGTGGTAGGTATGGTGTCGGTGGTGATGGTAGTATTTTTGGTGCTAGTGAATATGGTATCGATGGTGGTAGTAGTAGTGATGATGATAGTGGTAGTGATGGTAGTTGCAGGCTAGTACAGAAAGAAAGTATAAGATATCAAACCATCTCCGGGCGGCTTGATTGCTTGTGGTACGAGTTAGTTATCCAATTTAAGACTTCCTACGGCAATAATTTTCAGAATACCTTAAGAGACAATAAATAACTCCAGATGTCTACGTGAAGGTGATAAGATGATATTTTGATAGTTCTAGTGTACAG
Source organism: Homarus americanus (assembly GCF_018991925.1). Classification (NCBI taxonomy): domain Eukaryota; kingdom Metazoa; phylum Arthropoda; class Malacostraca; order Decapoda; family Nephropidae; genus Homarus; species Homarus americanus. The sequence continues at coordinate 12,872 of NW_024741355.1, forward strand.
GAGTTAGTACACTTTCTTCAGGTACGATAGTTTACTACCTGAGGACTCGGTATGTCTATCGATTCAAAATCCCAGAGGCTATTCTAGTGTCGACAGTTCTGCCATTTTCCCCACTTGAGTATCTAGAAAGAGAATCACTTAATACTCACTAGTGATTCTTGTAAGTGTCTATAATGTCATTTCCCCACTACATGAGAATCCTGTAGATGTTTATATTATTGTATTAATGAATCTGGTAAAAGTTTAATTCAATGGTAGTGTGTGATACAGGTCCTTTGTAGTCTAAAGCCTCACACGACACGACACACTAGGTGAGAGACTCTATATTGTGAATAATCTGAAAACAAAAAAATGCTCAAATCAACATAGGAACAAATATGAAAAAATTACCACTGTAAATAAAAACTCCATACATACTGAATTATTAACCAAACAGAAATAAAAACATCCATACATACAAAAAATGCCCATACATACAGAGTGAATAAAAGCGACAATGCCTTAAAAATGTTCTTATATTAAAAAAAAAATCCCAAACAAAAATTATACCTCAGATACAATAATAAATAAAGCAAAAATACCCACGAAAATACTAATACAAACAGAAGACTATCGGCATTATGTAGCATTGAGTTCCATATAGGTAATGTATATAAATTGAGTATATGTATATAAAAGCAAAGACAAAATAGTAAATAACTTTTCCATCACTTTTTATTTATCTATTTATATGTTTTTGTCTATCTGCTTGTATATATCTTTCTATCAACTCATATATCTACTTATATATATATTTATCTATCCAATTATAATTATCTACTTACAACGTAAACAAAAAAGTCACTACGTCATGACTTTTCGGTATTTTCGCTGTTTGTATCCATGACTTGTTTATTTTGTTTTCGTAGTTTACATAATAATTTATCTCAAAAGTTCAGGTAAACAAAAAAAAAAACCCTGGAAATAATCGATACACATGGTTAAAAATTATTAACACAGGTACCAGGTGTTTTTAATTAACGTAAGATTAATAGTTATAAGTATTAAGGTTTCTTGTTGGAGTTAAAATATGCTAAATATATGTTAATTGATATAGTTTGTGTAAATGTGTTAGTTAATATAGCTTGTGTTAATTATTATTTTTGGTGTAGTTTGATATATGCAAATTTATATTATTTATTGTTTAATATCCTCATATGTAAATTATGCTTGATATATAATTTAGTATATGTATAGTGAAACCTCTATTCAACGGACTCTTTGTGGAGGAATGTCTGTTATATCAAGTGTCCGTTAGATGTGAGGACCTCCATCTAACGGACTGTATGGAGAGAACAGTCCGTTAGGTTTCACTGTAAATTCGTCACTTATTACTGTGCCTAAAGCCTTGCTTCACCACTCTAGCAGGTTAAAACATAATAGACTTTTACACTCATATATGACGAAGTATTCTCAAAGTATATAAAACAAATGTTGAAAATATAAAATAATTTCAATGTGAACGTTATCAACTTGTCTCGATTATTATTATTATTATTATTATTATTATTATTATTATTCGTTAGATAATTAGGAAATTTTAAAGTGTTGAGAAAATTCGTATTATTAAGTGTAATGTCTTGAAAATAGACCTAAATATATATTACAGGTATATATTGTATTAACTAATTCATCGTAAAGTGTGTGTATATATATATATATATATATATATATATATATATACTGTAGTCCTATAGTGAATGTCGACTTACGGACCTACAGAATCTCGCTTGGTTTTTACATCATTTGGTCACGTATAATGCATAGTGCATGACAATGTGTATTCGCTAGCTGTTGTACATGTTTTAATTTTTCATGATATTTCCTGAGGAGTTTTGGATGGCGTCTTGTAAATATTTTCAATGGAGATTAGCCCAGAAAAAAAATAAAAATAATAGAAAACGAACCGAAAACAAAATCAAGAGTAAGAAATGTTATTTATGTTGTGTTGTCGAAGTAAAAGATACAATTGAGACCCTGCAATTGTGTGTAAATGAGGCAGAAAGCCAGATCAGCAACCTGGGACTTGGTCACAATTTTTGTGATGCCATATGGCAGCAGGGTCTACCATTAGACAACACATTATGCCTCCAGTATCTTTCCAGGCGGTAGTACTTGCATGTTTAATGACTGCCTGTTACCTATTTGGTTATATTGTGGGTAATACATAAAATAATAGCGCCTGACGTAATGTAGCTTCTAACATTTGTCTTTGGGTTCATTATTCCCGGTCATATACTGTATATAAGAGTAATGCATGACGTCAAATAACTCACAGCTTTTTTACTTTTTTTACCCATGATGATACATAATATTCGTGCATGACTTCGTGCGGGTTTACAATTTTCCCTCGAGTACATATCACCCGAAGATAAGTGCGTGACGTAGAGTGGTCGCTTACAACCTGTTCTTTGTTTTAGTTGTCGCGGAGGTGCATGACATGGCCGGAAAAGAGGCTGTGATGGTTGGTGACATGTAATTGGGGTTAGGATAAGCTATCGATAATGATAAACCGTAAGTTGATTTGACCTAGGATAACCCAATAAGGTTGTTTAGTGAGCCTTGGGTGAGAACCTACGGGTATAATAGCTGGCAGTTTTGTGATAGTTAGTTGTCGTGTGGGGTCAGTCCTAGCAAGGTTGTCCAAGTATTTAGGAAAAGTAGCTGGAACTAATTAATTGTAGTGTTATTTGTATTTTTTTCTATCCTGTATAGGAAATTTTAACTACTTTGACTTGTTATCACTGTATTGCCTTTATTATTAATCAAGAAGTATGAATTTTATATCTTTTCCGTGAATAATAAAAGTTTAATTATTGTTACATCTAAAAATAATGAAAAAAATAATCGTGTTTGGCTGAATTTTAAAAGTAATTGGTTTAAAAAAATGTTCACAGGAGCACTAAGGTGTTTTTAGAGTTAAAATTCTATTAAAAAATCGCATAAATGTCTTACAGTGTTGGTCATCATTATTATCGTATTTAGTTCACAAACCTTAACTTGGTCTTTGTGTGTGTGAGTGTGTTTTGTACTCAGTAACACAGGCAGCAGTAGGTAAGGTTGTTAACTCAGGACTTACAGGGTACGGTTATACACTGAACTAGCTGGTTCATATATGTTTTACACTGAACTAACTGGTTCATATATGTTATACACTGAACTAACTGGTTCATATATGCTATACACTGAACTAACTGGTTCATATATGTTATACACTGAACTAACTGGTTCATATATGTTATACACTGAACTAACTGGTTCATATATGCTATACACTGAACTAATTGGTTCATATATGCTATACACTGAACTAACTGGTTCATATATGTTATACACTGAACTAACTGGTTCATATATGTTATACACTGAACTAACTGGTTCATATATGCTATACACTGAACTAACTGGTTCATATATGTTATACACTGAACTAACTGGTTCATATATGTTATACACTGAACTAACTGGTTCATATATGCTATACACTGAACTAACTGGTTCATATATGTTATACACTCAACTAACTGGTTCATATATGCTATACACTGAACTAACTGGTTCATATATGTTATACACTGAACTAACTGGTTCATATATGCTATACACTGAACTAACTGGTTCATATATGCTATACACTCAACTAACTGGTTCATATATGCTATACACTGAACTAACTGGTTCATATATGTTATACACTGAACTGGTTCATTTTTGTTATACACTGAACTAACTGGTTCATATATGCTATACACTGAACTAACTGGTTCATATATGCTATACACTGACCTAACTGGTTCATATATGCTTTACACTGAACTAACTGGTTCATATATGCTATACACTGAACTAACTGGTTTATATATGCTATACACTGAACTAACTGGTTCATATATGCTATACACTGACCTAACTGGTTCATATATGCTTTACACTGAACTAACTGGTTCATATATGCTATACACTGAACTAACAAGCTCTGATCTGTTGTATATTGAGCTAATTAAACCTTATCAAGAAACCAAAATTATACGCAATAAAAACAATGAAACTAAGATTTTTTTAGACAATAACAATAAAACCTCAGTGGGATAAAATAAAAATAAAATATTCATCACGCATATAAAAAAAAATACAAACTTAGTCCAAAAGAAAAAAAAGATTAATTATTACTATAGAACAAGTGTCGTAACACAACCTGGCAGAGGGAGTATAGTTTTCTCCTACACACACAACCCGTATATATGATCCTTGGATAAATACTTAATATATACAAATTTATTTTTTATAGATTTGGTAATGTTGTTGATTTAGATTCTGGTGTGTATTTTTTGGGGGTATAATTGGTGTCATTTCTTGTTTGGCGTATTTTGTTTTATTTTGCGTATTTTATTTGCGTATTTTGTGTTTTATGTGCGTATTTTGTATTTTACTTTCGTATTTTTGTTTTATTTGCGTGTTTTTGTTTTAGTTGCGTATTTTGTATTTTATTTGCGTATTTTGTGTTTAATTTGCGTATATGATCATCGCTTATTTGAACTTTTGTTTCATCTTTGCGTATTTTTTCTTATCAACGCCTTTTTTTTTTACATCTTATAAGCGTATTATTTGTCATTATAATGTTGGATGTGTAGCTTGTCAACGTATTTAATGTAATTTATTTGTATATTTTATTTTCCTTTAATTGCGTAATATTTCTTGTCAGCGTATTTGTGTTGCCTTTTTTGAGTTGCGCCATTTTCAAATTTGTTTATAGTTGCGTCTTCTCGTGAATACGTATTTTGAACTTATTCTTATTTGAGTGTAATGTGATGTGTCATCCTATTTGCATAATATGTGTCATGTCGTTGTGTGTCATGTCGTTGTCATGTCGTTGTGTCATCTCGCTGTGTCATCTCGCTGTGTCATCTCATTGTGTCATCTCGTGTCAAATCTATCTGTGTATTTTTCATCTTTTCTCACTCTTGTGTTTGTTGTTTCATCTCGTTTGCGAATTGCGTTTCATCTGTTTCCGTATTATCTGTCCTGTTCTTATTTTTATAATTTCTTATTTATTAAAGTAATCATGACAGTAAGACCCGTTTCTATAGGTAGGGGGGGGAGAGTCTGAGTTTCCTGTACAACATTTTATTAATTACACACACACACACACACACACACACACACAGTACAGTTAAACTTGATATAAAGGACAGTTCCATTATCATACAGTAAAACCCGGTATATAAGCGTGTTTTAGTTATGGCTTATGTTATGTTATTTCCTGCGTTCCTGCTCTCATTACATGGTTTGTATATTGCAAAGGTGTACAGTGTGTATGTGTGTGTGTGTGTGTGTGTGTTGATTTATTTTTATTATTATTATTATTATTGTTATTAACGGCTCATTTATCTTAACAAGTTAGCATTATTATAATTGTATTTAACACATCAGCCACTGTTCGACCCTGTCTAGCTCCTCCCTATGGTCCACGGACTCAGCTAACATCTTATCTCCATCGACCATGTCTGGCTTCTCCCTCGTTGTTATTTAGCTGCTGATGGACTAACATAACCTCTGTCTCCCCGTGTAACTGTTTTAGTTATATACGAGCGTTTTGTTCTTCATTCTCGACCTAACATTTGTTTCTACAGCAATATGTTTTTTTCTATATATTAAGCCCGTTTCTTGGTCGTCTGTGGGGGTCGGTATTAGTCCCCCGTGTGTTGTGTCAGAATTCCTGTGTTTGTTTTGCTTTCCTCTGGATCCTTTATTCTTCCTCTGACCTTTTTCTACCCTCCAGTGACTTGTATTCTCCTCTGGCATTTTCTCCAAGGAATGTCTCCAAATCTTACTACCTGGTATGTTGTGCGTCAGTTCTCAAAGGACCTTTTTGCCGTTCTCGTGACGACCGCTTTCCAGTTTACTCGGGATCATTTTATTCCCCTGTGACCTCTCGCTCCTGATCCGCGGCCCACATAAGCACAGGATAACACGTGTATGAGCGCCTGTGTCAGGAAAAAAAAATTCCTGAAGATTTTTCTCGTTTATCCATTAACCTGAGCGTTCTTCTGAATGTTACTGACTGTCCTCTTATTTTTCTGAAGTGTTCTCCTGTGTGCTCCTACCCATGCTTAGGTTCTAAAGTGTTCTTTCTTCCAAATTTTGGTCATCCAACTAGTATGTGTTTTCCAATCATCATTTATAATATGTTTAAGCTCTCAAACAAAATAAATTAATAAAGAGATCTCCTGATGATCACACACACACACACACACACACACACACACACACACATACATACACACACAGTAACTCACAAATCGAATAACTTCTTCTTAGACCTCCGTGTGAAGTAATTTGCAACAATACACACAGTTGTAATTCAGTCAAATAAATTAACCTTCCCCCTTCCTTCCTTCCTTCCTTCCTTCCTTCCTTCCTTCCTTCCTCACCCTCCTCCATTCTTACCTCCTCTAGTATAACGTGATTCCTCCCTCCGGCAAATACAACTTTTCTAATAGATAAGGGAAGGGGGAAGCCTTTAGAAGGTGTCCTTGAGAGAGTAAGTGGTATGCAAATTAAGTCCCCCCCCCCCACCCTCCGCTCTCTCTCTCTCTCTACTATTTTGAGTCGTAGGGGGAATAATAGTCAATCAGAAGTCATTAATATTGTTGTTATTTAGTTATTTAGTGTCTGAGATGATGTTGCATTTTCGACTTTTAAAATGCACAGAGATATACAATATTGGGTAAATTATTTAAAAAAAAGGGAAGATAATGATGAGGGACTACTTGAATGTTGTCCAAATAGCTGTGTTTTTCCTGTGAGGGCTATTATGTTTGTCTTCCTCTTATTATCATTTTTTCCATCCACCCATCCACCCATCTCTCTCTCTCTCTCTCTCTCTCTCTCTCTCTCTCTCTCTCTCTCTCTCTCTCTCTCTCTCTCTCTCAAGTTCTCCTTCTTTCACCGCCGTAATTTAGTTTTCTCCACTAAAAAAACAAAAACACAAAGGCTTTAATTTGCTAAAACATTTTCTTTACTTATCGTTATATATCCTTTCTTAATTCACTTTCCCTAATATATTTAATATGATCAATTCGTATGTGTG
>NW_024741355.1:25000-34455 GCF_018991925.1 Homarus americanus
GTGTGTGTGTGTGTGTGTGTCTGTGTGTGTGACTACGACGACACACGGACCTAATGAGTGAGTGAAGTTACGTACAGGCACCACCTGCCTACCTATGCACAGTGAAATCACAACACCACCACAACACTATTTACCTATCAACCCTTAACACCACAGTGCCATCACAACACCACGACAACACCACCTGACTACCAACCCAGACCACCACAATGCCACTATATCATACAATTATGGTATTTATATCACAATTTACTCTTACCCAAAATAACACTAGCGAACACACTATCATTTATAAAACTTTCAATAACTATTTGATGGGAATTTTGCTTTAACTATTTCTAAATCATCATTATCTCGTAATTATTCTCATTTCCTGTGGGTTTTTTTCCCTGGGAGGATAATTAACAGATGCAAATACCTAGATGTTTGTGTGTTTTCCAGCGAGCCATAATTCATTTAACCCCACCGAGCATTGTACTGTATCATCCCGACTATTTTTCTTGCTGTTTATTCTTTTCTCTCTACATATCTGCTCGTATTTTGCAAGAAACACACACACACACACACACACACACAAAAAAAAAAACGAGCAACAGATACTGGAGGTGGATTCAGATGGTCTTTCTCTCGCCACCATCATTACCACCACCACCACACTACCACCATGTCTGGAACAGGTGAGCGTGGGAGGGTGGACTGTGTGAGGTGGGACGAAAATATCTGACCTCACCTTCTCCCGATAATGATTTTCAAGTATTGCAACCACCTGTTAAACACATTCGTTTAATGGAACAACCTACCTGATAGACACTCGTTTAATTGAGAAACATACCGGGTAAACATTCTCGTTAAAACAGTCGCTAAATAGAAGAACTCTCTTGATTACACTTTTGTTTAATGGAACAACCTGCTGTACCAAATAAAAACAGACCACAGGGATAATTTATTGTTGTGAAACAGGGCTGCCATAGAAATAAGAGAGTAAGATTTTAAAATTCTCACATCTAGAATACCAATGACCGCACATTCTCACATTTAGCGCTGCAATAACCACAAATTTTTAGAGCTAGAGCTTCAAAGATTGGGATTTCTTTCATCTAAAAATTCTTAAAAATTGCAGTTGCATACTTTCAGAGCTTCATAATATTCACCATTTCAGTAGCTGACTCCTACATAACTAACAATGGTATCTTGAACATTTAACTCTCCACAACATCGGAAATTTCAGAAAGACGTCAACAAGACTAACGTGAAGTGAAGAACTGAGGATACGTGTCTCTCCCCACCTCCACATCCACACTTCTTGCTCCGCCTCGCTTCTCTCGTGTTCTCGTTTCATCTCTCTCTATTCCCTTTACTGTTTGCTTTCATATATGAACCTGGAGAGATCAAAGCACCGTCAAACCAATGTATTTATTTTCTTGTCTGTCTGGCTCGTCGCTTCCTGTATTTTTATCGACTCGACCTCTTTCCTTCTCACAGTTTGCCTTCGTATAGACCGACAGTAGATTGATGAAAGCAGTGGGTAACACACACACACACACACACACACACACACACACACACAGAGACACACACACACAACATACACACACACACACACACACACACACACACACACAGTATATAAATTGATGCACATACATATTTAGTATATACACAATATTTTATACATTGATATTTGTTCTAGGAAACGAAATAATTATGAAACCTCATGTGATATACCTTTAACAAATACGATAAATATATTTCCTCTCCAAAATATATATATCGGCCAGCGGATGTTATTTATTCTCTCTGGTTTGTGTGTCTCTTTTATTTACATTGTTTGTTTATCGATTTTTTCAATCTATGGTGTGTTTTAGTGTGTATATATGTACAGTAGGGGGCAGGGAAAAAGCACTTTTATTTGAGTTGCAGGCTGCACTTTTCAGGCATCGTTTGTATGGCTGTAACAAACACTTGTGCAAAATTTCATGCCATTTCATGCATACTTACCCTGCCGCATCGCGAACGACTTTTTGTCAACTTTTAGTGTATACCAAAAATTAGGTGTCATTTAATGTTTTCCAGGATAATGATAAATTTTACATGGGTGACATCGATTTAATTCACATGTTATTTTACAGGTACCCCGTATAGAAAATCATTACAAGTTCATATTGAAATTCTTTTTTGTGCGGAACCTTGGCATCATTTTCCTAGACAATAATCTTTGCCTAATATATCCATCTCGATTCGTATCCCGTCACTTCAGTGCAAGCTTCAGTCATCACTTTTATGCCTCTCTCGACCGCCTGAGTGCTGTTTGGCCACTTGGGCACCACTAATGGTGTCTCAAGAATGTCATTAACCTGTAGATTTGACAGAGAAGCAATGTAAGGAGGCTCAGTCTTGAGTTCATTCCTCCAGTTAATCATGGAATGATAGTTTTTGCTTGCCACTTTAGTTTCGGAGTCACCACCTTTCTCATGTTGACTACAGGAGGCACATCCTCATTCCCATCTCCATCTTTACCCTCCTCATCAGTATAGTTTAACAAATTCTCGTCAACAGCAGCATCAGAATCTTCCTCCTCCTCTTCAGATCTGCCAGTGCATTCTTCCTTTTGCTGATTCTCCTCTCTAATTTTTCTTATCATTGAGATAGCTTTTTCTCTAACAGTCATGTCCTCATCTGCACACATACCAAGAAGAAGTTGATCTGTGTGGGCGAAGTATGCATTTCTCTGGACAGCCTTCTTCACTATCGTCTCCTCCTCACTATTCAGGTGTTTCATATATAGCAGGGACTGGAATACGTTCCTTGAGCCGTGTGTTACGTAAGGGTGTATCTTTATGTAAAACCACATTGGAGCACTGAACTTTATTATTGTAATGACAATTCTTTTCAACTCATGGCTGGGTCTTGATGTTGCTACATACAGCCTGAGGATTCTACTCCATAAGGTGTTCCACCTTGACACACAGGGAGGACCTGGCTCAATAGCAGCCAAGTCATCTTCACCAACACCTGTGATAACTCCTTTACAAATCCTATACAGGTATTTCTGATCCCAGGACAGATCTTTCTCCACTTCATCATTAAACACAGGGAAATCAGGGAAACTGACTGGCTGGAAGGCGACAACTGGAAGCTCAGACAAAGACTCCTTGATCTGCTTTCCAATGGGACCACGCCAATGCTCAGGACCACTTGGTTTACCATCATAGTGATAAAAAACTGCGCGGAAAGGCAGCTCATTTCCTTGAAGCTGACATATGAAATAATGGAGCGGGTGACCAAGTAACATTTCAAGATGATGAATGACTCCATTTTCTGATCCTACATTTACATTGGTTCCATCACAACCAACACACACAATGGGCTGCTGGGTTAGATTTTTCTCCACCAGAAACTCGTGAATAGTTTTGGCAATCTGTTTCCGTGTCCAGTCTTGGGAGTCACATGTGAGATATTCATTGCCAGGCTCAACCATGATGACATAATGATCTTTCACCATCATCCTCGAACTCCATTTCTCGGTCTTCTCATTCTTTATCATCACACGAGTGGCGGTCTTCCCTACATTACAGTACAGTAACACAACATTGAGAAATGAAATGAGAAAAGGCTGATAATCAATATAGACATAGCACCATACTCATCTGCAACAAGACAACTTAAATGAAATAAGAGATATGAAAAAAAAGTTGATAAACACTGAACAGAACATTGCACCGCCACAGCGGCTGTTTGGCTAGTACTGTAGGTAAATTTAAAAATTTCAGTAGAAAATGCGGCAGACTAAACCTCGACATATCAGCTTCAAATTTTGCATGGAGTCTTAGATATGTATAAGGAACAATGCCTGAAGAGTGCAGCTTTGAGCAAAATTTCACTGCCCCCTAATGTACAGTAACTTTATGTCGATAAGTGTGTGTATGGTTTTGTTTTTCGTATTTTCTCTCTTTCTCTCTTTCTATTTCATAATTTCTTCCTATAAAATTCTCTATAATTCTCTATTCCTTCCCCGCTTAATTCTCCCTTTCTGTTCTCCTTTCTCCAATTCGCTCTCAAATTCTCTGTTATCTCCTTTCTCTCCTATTTATTACATCTGCTATACAAACAACATTCCATTAGTCACTATCACCATTTCCTACATTCCCTCGCGTCCATTCTTCATCTACCAACACAACAGTTCAACTTTAAACGCCATGAATATTTAAGTTTTCCAAATGGCAGGTAAAAGCGGCCATTTATCCTGTGTTCTTATCATATATTTTATTTTAATTTATCTTGATGATGGTTATGTTATTTTGAATTATTTCCGTTGTATTGTCAAAGTGATATTTTTTATATATTTTGTCTTTATTTTGTTTGAACCTTTGTTTATTATTGTGACTATTCCCTAAAGCTGGAATAGAAGCGTGTATTGATTTAGTTATTATTATTATTATTATTATTATTATTATTATTATTATTATTATTATTATTATTAGCAGCAGCTGTAACAAAATCATTTGATATTCAAATTCGTTATAACTGATGTAATACCAAGAGAAAAACACGAGAAAAATATAGACTTGAAGACCGAACGCCACCTTAACTCCATCTCATTCCTTAACCATTCAGCTATGGGCTTTCACAAGGTATACTACCAATCACCTGTAATTTGTATATGTAGACAAAGCGAATTGATACATTCTCAACCAATTAGATTCGAGTTTTAAAAGATCTTTCAGGCACAGTACGATTGACCACTCATAAATATTGTAATAACATGTCAACTGTGATACACTGATTGGGCAATTAATTTCAACAGTAAGAGTAAATACACTATCAGCCAATCAACGTCGGGCTTCCTAAGAATCGGACATAGTATCAGCCAATCGTAGCCAGTGTTTAACCCCGCCTTTCACGTCCGATCAACCAATCAAGAATCTGATATTGACATATTCCTCGTTTCATGCCTGTAGATAAACTTATATACTATTAGCCAATCAGAGTAGCTCTTTCATCCTATCAACCAACCAGAGCACCTCTACTATCAACCCTTCAGCTATGATCGAGTGCCCTGGAGTCGCACAAGGTAATCACTTATCCGAGTTGTAAGGGCCTCAACCTTGACCCCACCACCTCATCCCACAGTTCGGGGTGGGGGGGGGGGGTCGATGCATCTTACTCACAGTAGCCATCAATAACTCTCGCTCCAATGATAGTGAGAGAGAGAGAGAGAGAGAGAGAGAGAGAGAGAGAGAGAGAGAGAGAGAGAATATTCCACCACAATGTAATCCGTAAGTTGCTGAGGAAAGACCCTGAAGAACGAAGACGTTGTAATTCGCTTTTATGATCGACATGAGTCAGTGATAATAGCCAAGGTTATTACTTAACCTCGCCGCCTGCAGACGATGTTTTCCTCCCCCAGGACGACCAAGGATGGGGATGATCGGTTATGTATCAAAAATTAATATCGAAAATACATTATTATTATTACTATTATTATTATTATTATTATTATTATTATTATTATTATTATTATTATTATTATTATTATTATTATTATTATTACTATTACTATTACTATTACTATTACTATTACTATTACTATTACTATTACTATTATTATTATTTTTATTATTATTATTATTATTATTATTATTATTATTATTATTATTATTATTATTATTATTATTATTATTATTATTATTATTATTATAGGTCCTAAGCGACGGTGGTGAAAGTATTCATTCCGGGATAAAGAAAAAAGTTGTGACGTCAGCATTGATCCTGGGATGAAAAATAATTATTGTCAGCGGCGTTGATTCTGGGAAAAAGAAGCTGGTTGCAGTGGGGATTGTCCTGGGATAAGAATAGGTGGTGACGGCGGCTTTCGTCCTGGAATAAGAATAGGTGGTGCCTGCGGCGTTCATCCTAGGATAAAAACAGGCGGCCGTGGCGGGCTGGGTGATGGCGTCGGCGATACAGCGCCTCAATCCCACTATTTAATCCCAGGAGCTTTCACGCTAAGTTTATGGTCGCCCCCGAATTCTGAAGCTGGAATTTCCACCAACTTGAGCTTCAATTTGCTGCCCAGATACCTGTTTGTTTAGGTTGTTAATTAATGGTGGAGTGTAACTTGTGTTTCCATTAATTTAAAGGGAAGCTAATGGGCTCTCTCTCTCTCTCTCTCTCTCTCTGTTCATGAATGGTGTGTTGAGATGAGGCGCCCGTGTGGTATGTAGGTCACTGACCCCCATTGTTTACTGTGTAACTTGTGGCTGAGTTATGGTGACGTATTGACGGTGTTTGTAGGCTAATGAAGGCATTAGTAGTGGGCGGGAGTTACTATGGTGGAGGGGAGTTGGCAGGATTGACATTGTGGAGAGGGGAATGACCATGATGTAAGGGTAATATCATGGTGGAGATGAGGGAGCAGGATTGACATTGTGGAGAGGGGGATGACCATGATGTAAGGGTAATATCATGATGGAGATGAAGGGAGGATAGGAGGTGTATGGGAATGGAAGTAGCGGAGGGAGTCTGCTATTATGTGCCAACCAATCTCAGGAGGGGTGGGAGGGGGCTGACCATTGTACGGGGAGATGGGTGTTTTAGGGTAAGGGATGGGGGTGGAGGAGGAGATGTGGGTGATGATGGGGCGATTTAGGGGAAGAATGGGGATGAGGTAGAGGGGTATGGGTTATAAAGTTTCCACCAATAGGAACATACAACCTAACCTAACCTAACCTAACAAAACCAAACCTAACCTAACCTAATCTAACCTAACCTAACCTAACCTAATCTAACCTAACCTAAACTAACCTAAACAAAGCTTCTAGTCTAAGTAGATCAGAGACATATCCTTCACAGCAGGCGAGGCAACCTTACCTTAGTCTATATTGCATGATTAAGACTACAAGGACAGGTGAAACTCCAATATAGGTTGTACTTCTTCACCATATCCTTCCTTAGCTCATATTTTCCTTTGTTCTTTTTCTCCTTGCGTTTCTTCTTCATCTCCTCCATGTAATTTCCCTCCTTCTTCCTCCCCTTCCCATTCTTCCACCCCCTCCCTTCTTCCTGTTCCTTTTTCTCTTCCTCCTCTTCCTCCCCTCCTATCCCTTCCCCTCCTATCTATTCTTCTCACCCCTTCACCTTCTTCCTTCCAGGTCAAGGAACACCGCAAGAAATTTTCTGCTGGTTGGGGAGAAACGCTAATCTAAATACCTCCAAATAATCAATGAATGTTTACACTTGTTTCATGACCATAATAATGATTCTTCACTAAACGCTAAAACTAAATATTAAGCGAATAAACTGAAATATTAAATGATAGTCAGTTAGTATTCTGCTTCATTACTTGCTAAAAATATTGGCTCTATACTTGTGGTAAATGTTTAAATGACGTCAGGCGCTCTCTATATCTGGACTTTCATATATGACAGAAAATGTGATATTTGAAGGTTTTTAATTAAATAAACTATTTGTTTTGCAAGACTCGTGGACTCGCGGAATATTGTTAATTCATGAAAGCAAAAATATGTATAAAGTATATGTATTTGTATGTAACGAGAATAAATTATATTTTCGAGTGCACATATCGTCAAGCCATTGGACAAAATATATATATTTTCTTTGTTATAAGTATTAATAACAATACGTTTATTTACACTAGAAAACAATGTATTATTCTAGATAATATACTGTATATATAATGCTAATCGTGAATACAATTGATGAATAACTCAATGTCTAGTGTCATTCCTCGTCGATCTTGCTGTAATTGGGAACCTGACTTTAGTTGAGGACCTGAAGGTAACAGCGTATAGAGTCGTTTACATTGAGCCGTTCATTACCTGGCTTTATATTCAGTCCCTGTATCCACACTGTCTATAGGACCCGCAAAAAGAGGAAAATATATTGAAAACAGTTGAATAAATATTGAAATCAGGGACATGGAGGGAGGGAGCAGAACCGGCCGCTTTAAATCTAATATAGTTGTTGCCAGAGTACCGGAGGGATATATTTCACTATATTTTAGTAATATTCTGAAATATATCGTCTTACAGGGATGATACGACCCAGGGTGAAAAAAAATATGGAGGACCTTTTATCCTTATATTCGATATGGCGAGACATCTGAACCCACAATATCTTTCTGAAGTATAAATTTATATAAAAGTGCTATGAATGAGACTCTTACCTGAACATAAGCATAGTTATTTCTGAAAATATTCCTTCCTTGATGATCAGTTGCTTTCGGACATGATGAAATTGAAGTATATCTGACGTGATGAAATTAAACATCAACATAACTCCGGTCATTACAAAACGTTCCTGGTCTTAAATGATAATGAAGAGTTATTTTTGAGATAATGGCGATGCCCCCCCAAACTCACCCTTCCTCGCACGCAAAATTCATTTAATATAACAACTTGGTCCACAACAGAAATAATAACAGATGGGAGGATAGCATGCTGTCTGTGGCGCCATGGCGTGATGAGGAGCGAGGAACTGCCGTTGTGGCTCTCATCAACTCACAAACGTTTCATTAACTTGAGGGAGAGTGGGAGAGGGAAGTAAACGTTCGCTGCTGTAGGCGCTGTACACAAACTCCAGCACAACACACACAGACACACTTCTCTATTACTGATAAGCTCGTCAATTAACCTGACGTACTCATTACTTTTAGACATATGTGACTGACAAGGAAGAACCTGAAAATAGGGGGAAGAGGAAGAGACACATACGAGGATAAAAAGATGAAGAGAGGTGAACAGAAATATAGATCGAGTGGTTTAAGTGTTGGGTATATTAAATTAGAGAGAGAGAGAGAGAGAGAGAGAGACTCCTCCCTTTTCATCTTATCCCACACTTGAACCTCCTCCTCCTCCTCCTCCTCCTCCTCCTCCAGCCTCTCTCTTTTCGTGCCATTTTCTAGCCCAATTATAGAGTGGATATAAATTGAATAAATGTTTCCAGAAAAACCCCTGGAAATACCACCTCAGTGAACTCAGGGCCACTAAGTCATTCAGAGGGAAATCTTATAAACCGTTCTGGGCTTTGTGGAGGTGGAGGGTCAGGTGTTGGAGGATCAGGTGGTAGAGGGTCAGGTGGTGGAGGGTCTGGTGGTGGAGGGTCAGCTGGTGGAGGGTCAGCTGGTGGAGAGTCTGGTGGTGGAGGGTCTGGTGGTGGAGGGTCAGGTGTTCGAAGGTCAGATGTTGGATGATGAGGTGTTGGAGGGTCAGGTGTTGGAGTATCAGGTGCTGGAGAATCAGGTGTTGGGGAATCAGGTGGTTATGGGTTAGGTCTGTGGTTATTGAAGTAGAGTAAAAATATATATGTAAGCTGGGGAATGAAAAATCGCTGAGTAAATCCTCAATATTGGTATTATTATTATTATTATGACGATTGTCTTTAAAATTGATACACTTAATTACTATACATACTGTGCTCTTGAGACTCACCTGTTC
>NW_024741356.1:2500-10246 GCF_018991925.1 Homarus americanus
ACACACACACACACACACACACACACACACACACACACACACACACACACACACACACACACACACACACACGCACACACACACACACACACTGACTCACACACTCACACACACACTCACACTCACACGCACGCACGCACACACACACACACCACAAACAAACTTTGCAAAATAGTTCAACATTTCGTGACTGTGGTCTTAAGGTCAGGGTCAGGTTAGAGGCTACAACCACTCACTACTAACCTGACCAATTGACGGAGCCAACATTCACTCGTGAACCAGACGGGATAACTTAACCAATATTCATCACTTTTGTATTATAGAATTGATGTGTCTGTTCCTCATATACCGTCATCACATTCGAGCATTGGGATGTAATAAACACAAATGACCTAACCTAACCTAACCTAACCTAACCTGCCACTAAAACCAGATTTTCTATTACATAACGCTAAGACAGTGGTTCTCAACCTTGCTTGCCCCATGCACCCCTTTCACCATATGTCAGAATGTCATTCCCCCCTCCTTTCCAAGATTGTCTGCCTCAAAAAGTGCATTCCAAATAATATGCATATAATACTGAAAAACCTTTATTTTTTCCATATTAGTACATATACATTTACAATTTTACATGGATTATTTTTATAGTGGAGTTTTACAAATTAAATGCCAATTGAAAATGTTGATGGATTTTTAAAACTTGAATATAAGTAAAATAGTTTTTTTTTTATTTATAATGAATTACTTAACAGACCAAACTGAAGCATAATGCAATAAACAAAAAGTTCAATAGAATACCAGGATATTGTAAATTTGTAATTAATTTTATTCAGATGAAGATGACAGTCAATGAGAAACCTGTGATTGTTTTTTCTTCGCCAATTCTGGGATACGCGGAGGAGTGCTTGAAAGGGCATAACGCAGGTCATTTTCTACCTCTAATCTACTACGTTGCTTCGTTTTAATTTGCAACAGAGTTGAAAAGCCTGACTCACAAAGATATGTCGACACAAACGGAAGCAATGCACGGATAGCTCTTTCTGCCACTTTTGGGTAGGAATCGCACATCAAGGGCCAAAATTCTGTGATTGATTTCTCATCGAACATATCTCTTACTCCCGAATCAGTTTCCCCCCCGCCCCTGAAAACCTGAATTCCCCCCCTGGGGGGAATTCCCCCCTGGTTGAGAACCCCTGGGGTAGATGATGATGGTGTAGATGATAATAGTGTAGATGATAATAGTGTAGATGATAATAGTGTAGATGATAATAGTGTAGATGATGATCGTGTAGATGATAATAGTGTAGATGATAATAGTGTAGATGATGATCATGTAGATGATGATAGTGTAGATGATGATCGTGTAGATGATGATCGTGTAGATGATGATAATGTAGATGATAATAGTGTAGATCTACACTATCATCATCTACACTCAACATTTTCTCACAGTTCCAACCTGACTCTATATCTACAGGAGCCTTTACAATAAGACTAGCAGGTTGTTCCAAAATACTATATCATCGTAGAGCGCGAGTTATGACGAGACCTTGTCTGATATCTGTTGTTTTCATAATACACTTGATGGGATACTCCTGTAGTTGGAATCCCCAATTCGAGCAAGGTGTAGCTCGATAACTCCACATATGGACGTCCTATCACCTAACATTTGAAGAGAGAAACGATATCGCTAAAATGTTTGGCTGCAAGTTGATCCCACTTTATTTACCAGAGGAGGGTTGTCAAAAATAATCACGTCCAAAGGGTGAGCAAGGTATCCTTCCCCCACTGGTGAAAGGTAGACCTTCCTCACCGCTGGAGGGTGCAGAAACTAGCCCCTCCTCACCGCCGGTAGCTAGCCCCTCCTCACCGCCGGTGGGTGCAGAAACTAGCCCCTCCTCACCGCCGGTAGCTAGCCCCTCCTCACCGCCGGTGGGTGAAGAAACTAGCCCCTCCTCACCGTCGGTAGCTAGCCCCTCCTCACCGCCGGAGGGTGAAGAAACTAGCCCCTCCTCACCGCCGGTAGCTAGCCCCTCCTCACCGCCGGAGGGTGAAGAAACTAGCCCCTCCTCACCGTCGGTAGCTAGCCCCTCCTCACCGCCGGAGGGTGAAGAAACTAGCCCCTCCTCACCGTCGGTCGCTAGCCCCTCCTCACAGTCAGGGGGTGCAGAGGGTAGCCCCTCCTCACCGCCGGTAGCTAGCCCCTCTCACCGCCGGAGGTGAAAAAGTGGCCCCTCCTCTGCCGCCGGTAGCCTGGCCCCTCCTCACACAGTCAGGGGGGTGCAAGAGGGAGTAGCCCCTCCTCACCGCGGTGGCCTAGCCCCTCCTCACCGCCGGTGGGTGCAGAAACTAGCCCCTCCTCACCGCCGGTAGCTAGCCCCTCCTCACCGCCGGTGGGTGCAGAAACTAGCCCCTCCTCACCGCCGGTAGCTAGCCCCTCCTCACAGTCGGGGGGTGCAGAGGGTAGCCCCTCCTCACCGCCGGTAGCTAGCCCCTCCTCACCGCCGGAGGGTGAAGAAACTAGCCCCTCCTCACAGTAGCCCCTCCTCACCGCCGGGGGTGCAGACCGGGTAGCTAGCCCTCCTCACCGCCGGTAGCTAGCCCCTCCTCACAGTCAGGGGGGCCGAGAGTAGCCCCTCCTCACCGCCGGCCGGAGAGGTGAAGAAACTAGCCCCTCCTCACCACGGTAGCTAGCCCCTCCTCACCGCCGGTAGCTAGCCCCTCCTCACCGCCGGTAGCTAGCCCCTCCTCACAGTCGGTGCAGAGGGTAGCCCTCTCACCGCCGATGGCAGCCCTCTCACCGCCATTGTGGCCCCTTCTTACTTCCAGGAATGAGTAGAGACAACAAAACTCTATACAGAGTTTTGTTTGTCTTCTGCTGTGTATTGTTTATCATTTTCTTTTTCCTGTTTGTACAGTCCGTTCGGGAGCTCGTTGAAGAGTACCGAGAAGAAAAGAAGCCCAAAAATGTACAGGCCAAGGATATGTCAACGAGATGAGGTATTTTGTGGCCGGGCAAGATGGAAATGCACTGTAAATGACATTCAACACCAGCAAGTGCAGCGCACTTAATCCTGGAACAAACAAATACTGTCAATGTACAACCTTAACAACATCAACTTACAGAAGTAGACTTCTATCATATCTCCCCGCACTCTTGGTCTTTGTAGGGAATGCAAGTTAAATTTCTTTAATCTATCTTGATATGGAAGGTTTCTAAGTCCCAGAATTATTTTCGTTATTCTTCGCTACACTGACTCCAGTTATTTGATATCCATTCTATAAATAAGTGCACCAGAATTGAACAGTATAATCGAGGTACTTCCTGATTAGTGCAATATGACCTCCACACTCTTATTACTTATACTTCTAGATATAAAACCCAATACTCTGTTTGCCTTATTTCCATCATTAACGCACTGTTTTCTAGGCCATAGGTGATCTAACTTAACCTAAGATCACATTAGGTTAGGATTAAGTTAGGTGGGATTAGATTTAGGATAAGTTCAGGTGAAGTTAAGTTAAATTAAGTTAAAACAGATATTAACATTGAACAAGAAAATTTAATTATTTTTGTCTTATTACAAGGTCAAGATAACCACTTCATATTCTTAAAAGCCCCCTACACTATTATCATCTACACCATCATCATCTACACCATTATCATCTACACCATCATCATCTACACCAGGGGTTCTCAACCAGGGGGGAATTCCCCCAACTGATTCGGGAGCAAGAGATATGTTCGATGAGAAATCAATCACAGAATTTTGGCCCTTGATGTGCGATTCCTACCCAAAAGTGGCAGAAAGAGCTATCCGTGCATTGCTTCCGTTTGTGTCGACATATCTTTGTGAGTCAGGCTTTTCAACTCTGTTGCAAATTAAAACGAAGCAACGTAGTAGATTAGAGGTAGAAAATGACCTGCGTTATGCCCTTTCAAGCACTCCTCCGCGTATCCCAGAATTGGCGAAGAAAAAACAATCACAGGTTTCTCATTGACTGTCATCTTCATCTGAATAAAATTAATTACAAATTTACAATATCCTGGTATTCTATTGAACTTTTTGTTTATTGCATTATGCTTCAGTTTGGTCTGTTAAGTAATTCATTATAAATAAAAAAAAACTATTTTACTTTTATTCAAGTTTTAAAAATCCATCAACATTTTCAATTGGCATTTAATTTGTAAAACTCCACTATAAAAATAATCCATGTAAAATTGTAAATGTATATGTACTAATATGGAAAAAATAAAGGTTTTTCAGTATTATATGCATATTATTTGGAATGCACTTTTTGAGGCAGACAATCTTGGAAAGGAGGGGGGAATGACATTCTGACATATGGTGAAAGGGGTGCATGGGGCAAGCAAGGTTGAGAACCACTGTCTTAGCGTTATGTAATAGAAAATCTGGTTTTAGTGGCAGGTTAGGTTAGGTTAGGTTAGGTCATTTGTGTTTATTACATCCCAATGCTCGAATGTGATGACGGTATATGAGGAACAGACACATCAATTCTATAATACAAAAGTGATGAATATTGGTTAAGTTATCCCGTCTGGTTCTCGAGTGAATGTTGGCTCCGTCAATTGGTCAGGTTAGTAGTGAGTGGTTGTAGCCTCTAACCTGACCCTGACCTTAAGACCACAGTCACGAAATGTTGAACTATTTTGCAAAGTTTGTTTGTGGTGTGTGTGTGTGTGCGTGCGTGCGTGTGAGTGTGAGTGTGTGTGTGAGTGTGTGAGTCAGTGTGTGTGTGTGTGTGTGCGTGTGTGTGTGTGTGTGTGTGTGTGTGTGTGTGTGTGTGTGTGTGTGTGTGTGTGTGTGTGTGTGTGTGTGTGTGTGTGTGTGTGTGTGTGTGTGTGTGTGTGTGTGCGTGTGTGTGTGTGTGTGTGTGTGAGTGTGTGTGTGTGAGTGTGTGTTTGCTTGTTTATCGCTGAACAGGTAACTCGCATTGTGTTTGTTAGGTGAACATCCATAAGAACACTTCGCCCTTTAAGTTTCATAAATTTTCAATGTGATTCATCAATTTGTTTCATTTATCTCGATTTACGATTTTCGTCCCTAATCAAATGAGCAATATGTTTTTAATGTGATTTTATTGTGAACTTTGTGTTTCTCAGTAATTTGTTATATTTTCAGGTGTACAAAAAAAATATACAAAAAAATGGCTAAGTCTTATCTTTCTCATTTAGACTAAAGGAATCTGTGTGTGTTAAGAAAATGAATTGGTGGTCAGCCAAAACAACTGAGGGTCCACCAGAGGGCTTTTCTGTTGACCGAGTCGAATGCCTTCGTTAGGTCAATGAAAGCCATGTACCGATCACGACGCTGATCTCTGCACTTTTTTGTATCTGACGGGCAGCAAAGGTCATGTGAGTGGTACTACATGATGGTCTAAAGCCAGATTGAGATTCTGGGAGGAAGTTTTCTGCTTCAGGAAGAAGTCTGTTAAGGAGGACTCGGGCGATAATCTTGCCAGCTATGGACAGTAGCTGCCACAGGCTGACCGGTCTCCCTTGTTCTTATAAATATTGACGATGGAGGAAGTCTTTTAGACCTTGATATTTCCTTCTTTTCCCATATATTCTCCAGAAGAGAGTAGAGACGGCTGGTAAGCAGAGGTCCTCCTGCTCTATACACCTCGGCTGGGATGCCATCAGGCCCTGAGGCTTTGTTATTTTTAATCTGTTTGGTGGCAATAGCTACCTCATCCAGAGATGGAGGATCGCTGAGGTAGGTCAGCTCTGGGTGCTGAAGCACCTGTTGGGTGGTTAGGATATCCACATCAGTGTTTCGGTTGAGCAGTGAATGGTAGTGCTCTTTCCAGCGCTAAAGGAAGCCTTCATCGTCTTTAATTGTGGAGTTACACCATCTGATGAGCGGAGGTGGTCTGCGCCGCAAGTGATTGGCCCATAAAATGTTTTAGTGGGAGTTGTTCTGTAGTTAAAGCAACACCTTTATCATCGACGAGTACATTGATTGCCGGTTCATTTTCATCACTGGGATTTGGTTTTTTGTTGTCGGGTTGTTTATCAGCCCATGTTAGAGCTGCTCTTTGAAAGCATGTGCTACCGCTGGATTCTCCAGACGCTTAGTGTTAAAACCTCTTCTAGAGGCTTGCTGCCTTCGCCGTTTTGGGATGACGTGAAGTGAAAGCTTGGTTTTGACGGGGCGATGATCAGTGTCGCAGTGGTGTAAGCCATGCATGTCATGGATGATGAGGACTTCTCTGCGATCTCTTTCTCTGACAATGATGTAGTCAATGAGATGCCAGTGTTTGGGTCGTGGGTGTTGCCACGAACCTTTGAACTTGTGAGCCTGCCTGAACAACGTATTGGTGATAGTGAGGTTGTGTGTAGCACACTAGCTGAGGAGGAGTAGGCCTTTGGGATTACACTTCCGGAGTCCATTTCTCCCTATGGTTCCTTGTCATTTGTAAGCATCTCGGGCAACTCTGGCAGCGAAGTCACCAAGGAGTACAACCTTATGTTCTCTGGGGATAGAGGTTAGCACTCTGTCGAGATCGGCGTGAAAGGCCTCCTTGATGTCTTCCTCTGTATCCAGTGTTGGGGCGTATGCACTGATAAAGAAGGCTTGACGCGAGTGATTCAGTGGGAATCTAAGCGTAAAGAGATCCACGCTGATCCCAATAGGCATTTCAATTAGCCTGTGTAGGATGCGTTGGCAAATGGTAAAGCCAACTCCGTAAATGTGGTTTCTCTCCTCAGCAGGCTTACCCTTCCAGAAGAATGTATAGCCAGACCCCCGTTCTGAGAGTTGACCCTCGTCTGGGTGCCGGGACTCACTGATGGCTGCTATGTTCGATGTTATACCTATCCAGCTCTTTTGCCACAAGGGCAGTTCTTCTTTCAAGACGCTCATTTGTGCCAGTATCCAGAAGGGTCCTGACATTCCATGCAGCGACCATAAAAGGTTGTGTAGTTTGTTTTTGTTTGGATTTTGATTTTGTTTTCGACCGCATAAGGATGACTTTACTGGGTGCGGTTGCCCAGCCAGGTTGGGTTTTTAGGCAGGCGTTGTTTAGGGCACATTTTCTAGCCCCCTCCGCGTGTGGGTTGAGCAGATTGGCACCTCGAAAGGGATGCTCAGTCGTACAGACAGGAACGGATTGCACTACTGCCTAGATTTTAGTGCATAAACGACCATCTTATTTGTGCCGTCCATGTACAGAGTTGTGACTAGCGACTCCCGACTGTCATCCCTGCCTGTCCCCGTCGCCACTCGTCCGTCGCCATAGGAGACGGAGTGGGTGAACACGTGCACAAGAGCACCAGGAGTGACGGATTTTATCCCGATTCAACTCACACACGCGCTTATGATATGTTTTTCTAACTCCTCTATTTTTTTTTAAATTGGACCAATTACCAATATTACTTCAGAAAACAGGACAAGCAAATTCTTGCAAGTATATAATGTTGAAATTTTATTACGCAGATTACAAATTTACAGGTATTTATCATGATATGTATTTACATGCTAAAAATAGTGCTGGAAGAGCCGACTAGGAGGGAGGGTAGTTTCATCTCTCACATTAATAAGGTATCGAGACCTGAATATATATATATATATATATATTTATATATATATATATATATATATATATATATATATATATATATATATATATATATATATATATATATATATATATATATATATATATATATATATATATATATATATCTTCAAAAAATCACACGGGAAGATGGAAACAACGGAG
>NW_024741357.1:0-9698 GCF_018991925.1 Homarus americanus
GTCCTCGGGTGTTGATATGAAGGACCTCATGTGGTTTTAGGTGTGTGTGTGTGTGTGTGTGTTAATACAAAAGGTGACATGGGAAGAAGATTTATTCTCATTTGTTCACCGACCACTGGTTATTGTGGTATATTGTACACTCCGGCTGTGAAGTATGTATGTACTATGGTGACACATTCTGCCCTGGTAATTCGCGTGTGGTTGTGTTGATGAAGAAATCCATTACTTGCAGGAAGATGTTCGCATTTAGTTTACGTGATCAGAATGTTATCTTGTACGTATTGACTTAGTACCAGACAAGTGCAGCTTACAGATCAACTCACATTATCCCTTCTTGCCCAGTCATACGTATACTGTGTTGTTCACCCTTACAGAAATCCTTCCAGCAGGCCACTTTGCTCCTCCTTTGACAGCTCTTACGGAGTCGCATCCTGCACGACTGTGGTATCCAGACAGAGCGCCATATCACCTTGAAGAGCGTCATATATTTGGCAAGAGGAAGCAACTGCCTGTTTTTCCCTGACCAGTTACTATGCCTGGACTGGCACCGCGCCTCGGGTACCATCTTAACGCTAGGATCAAGACATTTGTGTCACTAGAGAGAAGTGTATGAACGCTCTTGAATTGACTCGGCAAGAACAGTTATTTTCAGTAAAACAAGACACAGTAAATTCTCAGTTATCCGACTTTCGGTTATCTGTGTTTAGGTTAATTAAAATTTAATTTATTGAAGCCGTTTCTACTATTTCTCTGCCCCACCCCACCTTTATTTTGCTCTGGGCAAATTTAAACAGTACTGGTTAAGTTACCCGACGTTGCCCAGGTGGAGAGACACGACCGTCCCCTAGGCCACCCGCATCTCCCTACCAAATTTCAGCTCTGTCTTGAAAACCATGGAAATAAATAAGGAACACACGCACGCACGCACGCACGCACGCATAATGTACTTTATATATAAAGGGACGACAGAATATTAAGGAGGTTATGAGATCAAATATGACCCGCCTCGTGAAGTTCTACCAGAGGATTATGTTAACGATGCAGGTTCGGTTAGGTTAGGTTAGGTTTAGTGAGAAATCATATGTTTTAAATTAGGAAATTATGTGATTTAATCAAATGAACTTTATATCCAAAAACAAGTTTGTTATTTATTACTCAAAGAACTAAACTATAACAGCTTTGAACAAGTTGTTTTCTTTCTTATTCGTGATTTTCTTTCACGTTTTCTCTCTCATTTTATGAAGAATCTTTATCGGTGAAACATTTTTTGATAATTATTAACTCAGAGAACATCTAACTTTATCACTATACATAAACTGTTTACGAATTGCCTACGACACACAGGTGCAGTGAATGAGTCTCTGTCTTGGAGGGATGTAACTCAACATTCCATACTTTATTCTCCTTCTTACACACAGGTAAGTTACGACCAAGACCCCAAATATTGACAAGAATAGTTTTACAACTTAAACAGTTAAGGCCTCGACACAAATACCGCCATACCATACTGTACACAGATAAGTCAACACAAATACTGTAACGTGAACAGATGGTCAGAATATACACCTCACACCTTAACATAATATTACCACAACTTAAACACAGGTAAGTCAATACTAATAACCCGAAAGTTCGTGAAAATATTAGTTGAGCTAAAACAAATCCAAAGAAATATGTGAAATGTTTGTAAAAATGTTACTTCAACATAAACACAAGTAAGTCAAGATCAATACCAAGAATGTTGAGAGAAAAATAGTGTTGGAGGATAAACCGCAGTTTTATGGAGCCAAGTGGCGGCGGGGATAACCATAAACTTCAGGAGACAATATTGGCACATTCCACGCCACAGCTCTGCTCCGCTAAGCTGCATTATAAGTTGACCCAACCAAACCAACGACCAATATTGGCCACCAATTTTTACCTCTGACGCATCAAGTGACCAGGACCACCGAGAAGGCTTCATGACGTTCTTGTGGCCTAAAGACTCGCATATTAAATTATATTCCAAGTAATTATGAGAGCGCAGGTCAAGCTATGGTACAAGGACTGTGACACAAATGGCGGAGCAATTCTATTGAGACTGTACAGTAGCTAGATGTGTTGCGTTGTCTTTAGGGCGAACATTGGTGAATCAGGAAGAGTGCCATTACTCTGTAGCGCCAGGGAGTTAAAGTTCCCTCACAGGACCTCCGCCTCAACACCCCACACTGACCATGCCAAACACTCATGCGCAAAAGTTTTTCCTTAAATGATTATAACAGAACACATCCAGTTAGTGTAAAGTGTCAATATAATTTCTACACCATTTTGAACGTTCTGAGTATCAACACAGCTCAAGTGAACCACAATAGATGTGTTCTTATTTCTACAGTTTGTGGGAGAACATTTTAGCGAAGTTACGTTTGAGAATGATAGTGGCACTCACGACGACAACAAAACTTTCAACTTATCTCCTGTTATGGGTGGAAATATAAAACGTAGGAAGCTCTTGAGAACCCGCACAGAACAATCCAATCTCAGTACGTCGCCACATCATCTTCAAGTGATCGTCATCATCTGTGTTTTCTCGCCAGTAAATACGATGTGTGAGGACTGGGGAGTGTGAGGCAGCCCCCAGGCGCTCACTGATGACATCCGCTGCAGGAAAAGTAAATCTGTGTTACACCAAAATAAAAGTCTGAGTGTAAATCATCCGTTGGAGACTGATGGAGGGAAGGTTGTGGACGATGTGTGTGTGTGATGGTACAGTTGGGGAAATGTGTTCCTACACCCCTGTGGTAACACGTGTCACCAAACGGCCATCCTATATGACCTATAACAAACCTATCCACCAATCACGTCCATCGTTACACGACCAATACCCATTCATTCATAATAATGACACTACTACTGTGACGGTGCCGTTTAGAGACACGGGTTACCACAGGGGTGTAGGAAGATATTTCCCCAACTGTGCACCCAATACTGTCTTCCCTGAATGGTAATATAACTAATAGTGACCTGTATAAGGTTACTGCACACTGGGTAACAAAAACACAATGACATAATTTAGTTGCTTAATAAGAGGTGAGTGTACGACGTGTCTTTAAAGGGGTGTTAAAGTCTAGCTTTCCTGTCTCTTTGTCTCTTAACCTGTCCCTCTACTAATCTCTCTCTCTCTCTCTCTCTCTCTCTCTCTCTCTCTCTCTCTCTATTATCAACTCAAAACTCAGTCTAAACATATGATTCTATACGATGGTCTGCCTATATATTCTCCATCCATCAGTCTCTCTCTACAGGGAAGGTAGCTCTCGTGTTTTCCAGGACAAAAGTTGAGTCAGCTTTACCACACTTGAAGAACTTGCAGGTCGTAATAAAAATTTCACTGACTCTCCTAAAAGAAAGCACCTGGGACTCACTGGTGGAAGTTGAGCTGAGACAGTCGCTTCTGCTACACCAAACTGTCTTCTGGTGAAACTAACACACGCTGTCTCTCCTGCTGAATATATATATATATATATATATATATATATATATATATACATTCAGAAATTTCAGTGCGATTTAGAGACGCCTCGTCATATTGGCGATACTGAGTTTTCAAGGTCGTCTGAGGGAGGACAGTGCTCTCACAACAGTAGTGAGAGGTTCTTGAACTGCACTCATATAATATTAAGTATACTCTGGCGACTTAAATTGGAGGCGAATTATGAAACTAAATATCAGTTATTAAATTAAAAAGAATTATAGATCGTTTCCCGGTCTGAAAACGTTGTGTACGTCCTAATTAAGCTGTTAGTCGGGTGATAAATAAGTCACTCCGTCAGACTGACGCTTTGTAGGAGCGCGTGGCAGAGTCGGGAGAGAGTGATCGGGCAGGACCACCCTGCGCTGTACCCAGGAGAGACGATCACGTGAACTGGATCCTTCGTTTATTTAACATCAGTATTAACAAGTGAATTTTATTCAATCTCTCAGAGCTTAGATAGGGCGGTAGGAACAAACAATGAGTGAGTGACGGTGATGTGAGACAATAGCTAACAGACCGGGTTTTTTGCAGGGTTCTGTAGAGCCCACGCAGTATGAATGTCCCTTAGACTATACGCATACTCACCTGAGTTGAGTCCACGCGGTTGAGAATTGGGGTGAAACCAGCTGTCTGGGTGTACAACTAACGACGTGGGACCATCGTCTGTCCCTGTTTGACGATCGTTTGAGGTTATCAGATCTCTTCTACCTCGGCTCACAATATCACATATCATCAAGCAGTTTAGTGAAAACCTTTTACTAACGGGAAGCTAAAGCTTCTCTCAACTGAACAAGGTCTGATTGGCTCACTCTCTCCCGTTTCATGGCTGTACTAAGTGTAAAATGAGGCCAGCTGAGTGAATGAATGGTCACACACTGAGACCAGGAGTCTAGTAGAACTTAGAGGTACATTTTCCAAGGTTGAGAAGGACTTGTTTGGGCCTTAAAGTATGGGTGCCTGCTTGGTTGTGCCTTAAGAAACTACGGGTGCATGCGGAATCTATATTTGAGGTTAAGGAGCATGTTTTCACGGGTATTGGTGGACTCAGGAACTTCTTAATATAGTGATAATATTTTTTCAGTGACTGATATTGTCTTGCTGTGTGTGGTTAATATTTCTTAAATAATTTTGATAGAATTGTTTTTTAATGGTTGTGTCACTAATTGATGCCAGAGAAAAAGGGAACTGTTTTTCAGATGAGGTTCCGCCTTTCTGTTGTAAGTGATACTGTGATTTATTTCCTTTAATGCAGTTAATATTTCTTTATAATTTCTTATTTTTTATACAATTTTTTCAGTTATTGATATCATTTTGTCGAAAGCCCTTAAGGCCAGGTTCAAGAGGTCTGCATCTGTTGGTGTAACATAATTTTATTGAGTGCCATTAAGGCCTATTCATGGTGAAGTTAATAATTTCTTATTTTTTTTACCATTTTCTCAGTGATTGATATTATTTTGTTGAAAGCCCTTGGGGGCCTGTTCGTATTATTGCAAACAACATATTCTTAATTCTTTGAATTTATTGTTGTCTAATAAGGGCATTTTCTAAGTTTCTAATTTCAATAGCATGTATAACTTTTATTCCCAAAGTAGTGTTTAAGCCAGCTTAAGAAGTGCATATATGTTGATTAATACGATCTTTGATTATGTCCGTAGTGTTGGAGGGAATAGAAGTGTATAAATTTAGTCGTCTCATTCACCCCCTTCACAGGTGCTATCCTTCCATGGGTCACGGAGAATTAATCTGTTTAGTAAAATGTAATGTGTTTGTGTTGGTTAAGGGGTTTTCTCAGAGGCATCACTACAATTACCATCTAAACCATGTACAATATATATATATATATATATATATATATATATATATATATATACTTAATTTTTAGTCCATATAACACGCGGACTTTGAACATATAATCAACGACCTCACCAGCCAGAAATCGAACCCTCGACCTACTGGATGGGACTACAGAACGCTACCGACCAAACCACAAGGACACTAAAAGCAGTCTGCTTTTAGTGTCCTTGTGGGTTGGTCTGTAGCGTTCCCAAGTCCCACCCAGTAGGTCGAGGGTTCGATTCCTGGCTGGTGAGGTCGTTCACTAAATATATATATATATATATATATATATATATATATATATATATATATATATATATATATATATATATATATATATATATATATATATATATATATATATTTGTAACCGGTCGGAATTTGCTGGACTTTAATTTCTCCCTTGACTTGGGGTTTATTAAAATTTAATAGATGGTAAAGGCAGTGGAAGCGCCCCTTTGAGAAAAATCCCGAACCAGCACAAGAACACTTAAATCTACTACACAAAATGAACTGTCCGTGACCCGTGGAAGGATAGCGTCTGTGACTGGGATGAATGAGACACACTGTAAAATTTAGACACTTATATTCCCTCCAACACTACAAACACAATCAATAATGGTACACCAATATGCGCACCTCTTAACTTAAACTTTAAACACTACTCTGGGGAAAACTTTAAACACTACTCTGGGGAATAAAAGTTATACATGACATAGAAATTATTAGAAACACAGGCAACAATAAATTTGAAGTATTAAGAAATGTTGCTCGCCCACATGAACAGGCCTTAAGGCTTTCACAAAATAATATCAGTCACTTAGGAAATGGTACTAAAAAATAAGAAATTAAATACTCCACAATGAATAGGCCTTAAGGGTCTTCAACAAAATAATATCAGTCACTGAGGAATGGTAATAAAAGATAAGAAATTAAATACTCTACAATGAATAGGCCTTAAGGGCTTTCAGCAAGATAATATCAGTCACTAAGGAAATGGTAATAAAATTTAAGAAATTAAATACTCTACAATGAATAGGCCTTAAGGGCACTCAACAAAATTATAGCACCCCAACAGATGCACACTTCCTAACCTAACTTAACCACTACTCTGGGGAACAAGGTTATACCTGAGATCAGAATTATGAAGAACAATCAGATGCATTAAAAGAATCAATCACAGTATCACTCTGGTTCCACTTAATGACACAAACATTCAAAACAATATTATCAAAATTATTTAAGAAATATTAACTACACACGTCAAGATAATATCAGTCTGAGGAGTGGTGTTAACTACACCCGTAATAATGAAGATAAAATGTTCCTCTAGGTATCTCCTAGAGTCCTAGACTCACGGTCTCAGTGTGTGACCATTAATATACTCAGATAACCTCAGTGTACTCCCAGTGCGTCCATGGGCAGGAAGAGAGTGAGCCAATCAGACCTTGTGCAGTTGAGAGAAACTTTAGCTTCCCGTTAGCAAGAGGGTTTCACTAGCTGCTCGGGACATGTGGGGTTGTGCACCGGAGTGGTAAGAACTGATCACCCACTGCTGATGCTGGTCCCGTGTCGTTTTAGTTGTCGGGAGCACTCGTTCACTCAAGAGATCCTTTGCTACCCCGCTAAACAGTGACAGGCCTACACTGATTGGTCCAATGGCGACAATCGCCACCCTCAATCATCAACGGCAGTCAATCTCTCGCAGTCAATTCCGGTCAACTCCAATCAAGTGGGTTCTGACGGAAACCCTGAAATGAACTCACTGTTAGCTCTAGTTTACTTTATCACTGCCCTATCTAACCCTGTCTGAGATCGAATGAGACTTACTTGTTATACTGCAATAGCGCAGCACAGGTGACTAGGCCACGTGAATATTTCTGATGGACGCGCGGAACGTCTTGTCTGTGTGAATGCTCTCCGGGACTGGGCCTAGCCAGCGTCGCGTCTCCCCAAGGCGCTAGCTTGGGCCTACGTGATATATTTTCCGCCTAACTAATAACTCCTTGGGACACCCGTAACATTATTCAGACTGCTAACCGATCTATAATAATTTCAAATTCAATAATAGTCCCTTAACTTCATGAATCGCATCATTATTAATTCGGTAAATTACATTTAATATCATATAGGCCTAGTTCCGCAGTCTCTCGCTACGAGCAGGCAGCGCTCCCTCCCCTCAGATGACCTTGAACGCTCAGTATCACTCATGGCGGGGCATTTGAAATTACTCTGAAATTTCTGAATATTACAATCGACCCCCCTAAAAAAGACAGCACTGTCCTCATGTGCTGAGAAAACATGCATACGACCCCCCTAAAATTTTGTTCTAAGGACTGCACCTTACCCCTTTTGCTAAATGCAGCATTCCCGTCTTCTCTTCTCTCCTTTTCTCTCCCGCTAACATATATATATATATATATATATATATATATATATATATATATATATATATATATATATATATATATATATATATATATATACATATATATATTGGGTAACATACATTGGGTATATATTTATATAATACAAATTGCAGTTACACCTCTCTGTCTCCTCCAACCGATTAATACCTTGGTGTACCTAACCTTGTTACAAAAAGGTGTGCTTAGCTAAACTTTTTCGTCGTTTATATGCTTTTGCAATTCTTTCCGAAATGTTTTCTTAGAAACTAT
Organism: Homarus americanus; assembly: GCF_018991925.1. Lineage (NCBI taxonomy): Eukaryota > Metazoa > Arthropoda > Malacostraca > Decapoda > Nephropidae > Homarus > Homarus americanus. The sequence goes on from NW_024741357.1 coordinate 8,023, forward strand.
TAAAGTACCTAGAAGACACCTTTCTATAACAAATTATCATAACAATCAAGGAACTGAGAAATATGATGGTACAGGGGTTCTCAACCAGGGGGGAATTCCCCCCAGGTGGGGAATTCAGGTTTTCAGGGGGGGGAATGTATATGTACTAATATGGAAAAAATAAAGGATTTTCAATATTATATGCATATTATTTGGAATGCACTTTTTAAGGCAGACAATCTTGGAAAGGAGGGGGGAATGACATTCTGACATATGGTGAAAGGGGTGCATGGGGCAAACAAGGTTGAGAACCACTGTGATGGTAGGTATAATAAAACCAGGTAGGATTATACCGGAAGATAAGTATAAAGGAAGAGAATCCTGTAAGTTAGGAAACTGTGTCTCATTAATATAAGACAGGAGGTTAAGCTTATCACAAACAATATAGAGATTTCTGAAACTTACATTTAAGCTCAGAAGTAATATTTGTGACAAATGCAAGATGATGGCGAGTAGACAAGTTGTGATTGTATTACTGCTAATTTCACAATAGTCTGGTGCTATATGATAACCTTCCACCATTTAATGTTTGCCTATATCCTGACATATAAGTATCACACTGGTTTGATTCAGGAAAAAGAAATATTGCACATTATTAACATGAGCGCTGTGGTAGGGGGGAGAGAGGTAAGGAGGGAGGGAGAGAAGTAGGGAGGGAAGTAAGAAGAGAGGTAAGGGTGGGTGGAGGGAGGGAGGGAGGGAGGGAGGTAAGAAAGGAGGAAGGGAGGGAGGTAAGAAGGGAGGGAGGGAGGTAAGAGAGAAGAGAAGTAGGTAAGGAATAAGGGAGGGAGGTAGGAAGGGAGGAAGAGAAGAAAGAAGGTAAGGAAGGAGGGAGGGTGCTACACTGAAGTATTGGCTCGTGTTATGATATGAATTTCGCCCTGATACTATCTACAGGGAATGTACTGGTGCATCTGTGTATGGAGAGATGAAGGCAGAGAAGGGGGTATAGATTAAAGAGAGAGAGAGAGAGAGAGAGAGAGAGAGAGAGAGAGAGAGAGAGAATATGAAAGGTAAGCAAATCTGTTGTCATTTCCACCCTCATAAAATATTGTACCTTGATAATCTCATTCATCTCCTACTAATAGTTACAAAAATAACGTCTTTACTTACACGTTGAGTAAATGAGAATAGATTTGGTCGCCTTATCAACCTTCCTCTCTCTCTCTCTCTCTCTCTCTCTCTCTCTCTCTCTACGTTTGTAATGGGATTTCTCTTCATTAACATTAACATGCATTAACATGTCGTCTGCTGCTAACATAATACTCTGTGATAATTGAACCAGTGATCTCTCTCTCCAACATAAGCTAGTGTGGTGTTGTGTGTTAAAGTGTGGTGTTATGGGTGTAGTGTGGTGTTGTGTGATGTTATGGGATATAATTGTAGTTTCTATGTGGTGTAGTATAGTGTTTAGATGTTCTTTAATCGTATCTTTGTACCAATCCTCGAGCACCAGAGGAAACACCTTATCTGGCGTAAATCTTCTCCTCTTGACACAAACTCCACGGCATCTATTTTTTTTTTAACTGCATCTCTTTCCCTTCGCCAACCAGGAAATGGCTCCTGTCACTGGGATCAGGAACTAGGGGAGGAGGAAGGTAGGACAAGAGAAGGGGGTAAAAGAATGTTTTGTTTTT
>NW_024741358.1:0-28288 GCF_018991925.1 Homarus americanus
GAAGTTGAGACAGTATTGCTGGCACCCCATAAGTGCCATGAACCTGTGATGAGAGGTCAGGCACTTAGTGCCCTGAAACGGGGTGAGGCCAGGCACCCCTACAGTGCTGTGAACCAGGGTGTGAGGGCCGGGCACCCCTTCACATGACCCGGGTGTGAGGGCTGGGCACCCTTCACATGACCTGGGTGAGGCCCGGGCACCCTTTCAGTGACATGAAACGGGGAGGGCCGGCACCCTTATGCCATGAAACGGAGAGTTCAGCACCCATACAGTGCTTTTAAACCAGGGTGAGGGTCCGGCACCCTTCACATGACCCGTGTCAGGGCCGGGCACCTCCAGCACCATGACCTGGGTGTAAGGCAGGGCACCCCACTCAGTGCCATGAACTGTGGTGTGAGGCCGAACCCCTTATGCCATGAAACGGGTGGAGTGACGGCACCCTACAGTGTTGTGAACCAGGGTGTGAGGGCCGGGCACTCCTTCACATGACCCGGGGTGTGAGGGCGGGCACCCTTCACATGACCTGGGAGGAGGCTGGCACCCACAGGCCATGCCCGGTTTGCACCTTTCAGTGATATGACACGGGTGTGAGGGCTGGCACCCTTACAGTTCCTGTCCTGGGAGGAGGGGCCGGGCACCCCATCAGTGCTATGAACCGTGATGAGAGGCCGGGCACCCTTCTTCAGTGCAAGGAAACGGGGTGAGGGCAGGGCACCCTTACAGTGTAAGAAACCGTGGTGAGGGCCGGGCACCCCTTCACATGACCCGGGGTGTAAGGGCTGCACCCCTTCAGTGCCCTGTCCTGGGGTATGAGGGCTGGCACCCCTCCAGCGCCATTGCTCGGGGTCTGAGGGCAGGGCACCCATTCAGTGACATGACCAGGGTGGACGGCCGGGCCCTTCAGGACATGACCCGTGAGGGCCGGGTACCCTCCAGCACCATGCCCCGGGGTGTGAGGGCTGAGCACCCTCCAGCACCATGACCCGGAGTGTGAGGGCTGGGCACTTTCAGTAATGAAACGGGGTGTGAAGGCCGGACACCCCTACAGTGCTTTGAACCAGAGTGTGAGCGCGGCACCCCATCACATGACCTGTGGAGGGGCTGGGCACCCCTTCAGCACTCATGACTGGGTGGAGGGCCTGCACCCCATCAAAGCTATGAACCGGGTGTGAGGGCTGGGCACCCCTTCAGTGCCATGAACACGGGTGAGGGCTGGACACCCTTCAGTGCAATGAACTGGGGTGTAGGCTGGCACCTTTCAGTGCCCCTGGGGTGGAAGGCCGGGCACCCCTTACAGTGCTGTGAACCAGGGTGTGTGAGGCCGGGCACCCTTCACAGTACCTGTGAGGGCTGGCACCCTTTCAAATGACCTGGGGTGGAGGGCTGGGCACCCTTCAATGACCTGGTTGAGGGCTGGGCACCCCTTCAGCACCATGACTGGGGTGTGAGGGCTGGCACTCTTCACAGGACCTGGGTGTCAGGGCTGCACCCCTACAGCCATGACCTGGGTGTGAGGGCCGGGCACCTTCAGTGCTATGAACTGGGTGTGAGGGCCGGGCACTTTCAGTGCCCTGAAACGGGGTGAAGGCCGGGCACCCCTACAGTGCTGTGAACCAGGTGTGAGGGCCGGGCACCCTTCACATGACCTGGTGGAGGGCTGGGCACTTCAAATGACCTGGGGTGTGAGGGCTGGCACCCTTCAGCACCATGACTGGGTGTGAGGGCTGGCACCCCTTCACATGACCTGTGTCAGGGCTGGCACCCTCCAGCACCATGACCCGGGTGAAGGCTGGGCACCATAAGTGCCATGAAACTGGGTGGTGAGGGCAGGGCACCCCTTCAGTGCGCTATGAACTGGGTGTGAGGCCGGGCACCTTCACATGACCCGGGTGAAGGCGGCACTCAGTGCCCTACCGTGTGAGCCGGGCACCTCCAGCACCATGCCGGTGTGAGGGCCACCATCAGTGAAGACCCGGGTGTGAGGGCTGGGCACCCTTAGTGACATGACACTGGGGTGTGGGGGCCGGGCACCCTTCAGTGACATAACCAGGGTGTGAAGGCTGGGCACCCTTATGCCCATGAAACGGGGTGTGGAGTGCCGGGCACCCCACAGTTGCCAGAACCAGGGGAAGAGGGCTGGCACCCCTTCATGACATGGGTGTGAGGGCCTGGCACCCCTTCACATGACCCAGTAGTGAGGGCTGGCACCCCTTCAGCAGCATGACTCGGGGTGTGAGGGCAGGGCACCCCATCAGTGCCAATGAAACTGGCACCCCACCAACACCCACCCACAAACCGGGGTGAGGCCGGGCACCCTTCACATAGACCGGGGTGTGAGGGCCACCCACAACCGAGTGAGGCCGGCACTCTTCACACATGACACGTGGAGGCTGGCACCCCTTCAGTGCCCTGTCCTGGGTGACAGGAGGGCTGGCACCTCCAGCACCATGGCTCGGGGTCTGAGGGCAGGGCACCATTCAGACATGACCTCGGGGTGACGGCCGGGCACCCCTTCAGTTACATGACCCGGGTGTGAGGGCTGCACCTCCAGCACCATGCACCTGGTGTGAGGGCTGAACACCCCTCCAGCACCAGCGACCTGGAGTGTGAGGGCCGGGCACCCTTTCAGTGCCAAGAAACGTTGAAGGCACCCTAAGTGCTTGAACCGAGGTGAGCGCGGGCACCCCATCACATGACCGGGGTGGAGGGCTGGGCACCCTTCAGCACTATGACTGGGGTGTGAGGCCGGCACCCCTTCAGTGCCATGAACTGGGGTGTGAGGCCGGCACCCCTTCAGTGACATGACCTGGGAGGAGGGCCTGGCACCCCTTTAGTAACATGACCTGGGGTGAGGGCCTGGGACCCCTCCAGCACCAAGACCTGGGTGTAGGGCCTGGCACCACTTCAGTGCCATGAACCGGGGTGGTGGAGGGCCGGGCACCCCTTCAGCCATGAACCCGGGTGTGAGGGCCGGGCACCTCTTCAGCGCCAAGAAAACGGGGTGAAGGCCGGGCACACCCACAGTGACATGAACCGGGGTGGGGAGGCCGGCACTTTCAGTGACATGACCAGGGTGGAGGCCTGGCACCCTTCAGCACCACACCTGGGTGCAAAGGCCGGGCACCCTTACAGTTCTGAACTGGGGTGAGGGCCGGGCACCATTTCAGTGCCATGACCAGGGTGAGGGCCGGGCACCCTCTACATAGCCCGGGAGGTGTGAGGGGGCCGGACACCCCTTCAGTGACATGACCTGGGGGGTGTGAGGACCTGGGACCCTTCAGCGCCATGACCATGTGTAAGGCCAGGCACCCTTCAGTGCATGACCTGGGGGTGAGGGCCTGCACCATTTCAGTGCCATGAATCGGGGTGAGGGCTGGGGCACCCTTCAGTGCAATGAACTGGGGGAGGGCGTACCCTCCAGCACGTCTACAGCCGGAGTGTGAGGGCTGGACACCACTTCAGCCATGACCTGGGGGTGTGAGGCCACCCTTCAGTACCATGAACAGGGGTGGGAGGGACGGGCACTTTCAGCTGATATGACCTGGGTGGAGGGGCCGGGCACCCCTCCAGCACCATGAGACCCGGAGGTGAGGGCTGGGCACCCCTCAGTGACATGACCCTGTGAAAGGCACTTTAGTGACATGACCTGTGGCTGGGGACCCCTAGAAAAGGTGAACTGGGTGAGAGCCGGGCACCTTCATGACCTGGGTGTGAGGGGCGGGAACCCTTCACATGAACCGGGGGTGAGGTCCGCACCCCACCCACCATGAGACCGAGGAGGGCTGGGCACCCTGCAGTACCATGACCAGGTGTGGAGGACGGGCACCCTTCAGTGCCATGAACTGGGGTGAGGCCGGGCACCTTCAGTGCCAATGAAAGGGGGGTGAAGGCTGGGCACTCCACAGTGCGGTGAACTGGCGGTGAGGCTGCACCCCTTAGTGACATGACCCGGGGTGAGGGCGGACCTTCCAGCACCATGACCCTGAGGTGAGGGCGGCACCCCAGTGACATGACCTGGGGTGAGGCCGAACACCTTTAGTGACATGACCTGGGTGTGAGGCCGGGGACCCTCAGTGCTGTGAACTGGGTGTGAGAGCCGGGCACCCCTTCACATGACCCGGGGTGGAGGCGGGCACCCCTTCACATGAACTGGGGTGAGGTCCGGGCACCCTTCAAGCCCATGAATCGGTGAGGGCGGGCACCCATCAATGCCCTGAACCGGTTAGAGGCTGGGCACCCCATCAGTGCCATGACCTGTGGTGGGATGGCCTTGCACCCCTTCAGTGACATGACCTGGTTGAAGGCCGGTCAGCCCTTAGTGACATGACCTGGGTGAGGGCTGGGGCCCCTCCAGCACCATGACCCGGAGGTGAGGTCCGGGCACCCTCAGTGCCATGAACAGGGTGTGAGGGCTGGGCACCCTTTCAGTGCCATGAAACGGGGTGAAGGACGGGCACCCCCAGTGCTGTGAACTGGGATGAGGGCTGCACCTTCACATGACCTGGGGTGTGAGGGCTGCACCCCTTCACATGACCTGTGTGAGGGCGGGCACTCCTCAGCCACCATGACTGGGGGAGGGCCTGGCACGCCATCAGTGCCATGAACTGGTTAGAGGGCCTGGCACCCCATCAGTGCCAGACCTGGGGTGTGAGGGCTGGCCCTATTCAGTGCCATGACCCGGGAGGAGGCCCGGCACCCTTTCAGTGACAATGAACTGGGGTGTGAGGGCTGCAACCCTACAGTGCGAAACGGGTGTGAGTGCCGCGCACCCATACAGTGCCAGGAACTGTGGTGTGAAGACTGGCACCTACAGTGCTAAAATGCAGAGGCTGGGCACCCTTCACATGACCTGTGAGGGCTGCACCCCTTCAGTGCCAATGAATCGTGGAGTGAGGGCGCACCCCAACACACCGGGGACCCCTTCAGTGCCAGAATTGGATGAAGGGCATCCTTCAGCACCATGACCTGGGGGAGGCCCAGACATCCTTCACATGACCTGGGGGAAGGGCACCCTTCATCACCATGACTGGGGTGAGGCTGGACACCACCATCCAGGACATGACCCGGGGTGACGGCCGGGCCTCCTTGAGTGACATGACCGGGTGTGAGGGCCGGCACCCTCAGTGCCATGAACAGGGGTGAGGGCCGAGCACCTCAGTGCTTAGAACTGGGGTCAGGGCTGGACACTCTTCACATGACGCTGGGTGTGAGGGCCAGACTGATTTCAGTGCCATGAATCGAGGTGTGAGGGCCGGGCACCCTTCAGCACCATGACCGGTGTGAGGGCCTCCCTGGTTTCAGTGCCATAAATGGGTTTGAGGCCGGCATCCCATCAGCACCATGACCTGGGTGTGACAGTCGGCACCCCTTCAGTGACATGACCCGGGTGTGAGTCCAGGCACCCTCCAGCACCATGCCCCGGGGGTAGGTGGTACGGGCGCCTTTCAGTGCAATGAAACAGGGTTTGAGGGCCGGGCACCCCTTACCGTGTTGCGGAACCGGGGGTGTGAGGGCCGGGCACCCTTCACATGATACTGGGTTTGAGGGCCTGCCTGATTTCATTGCCATGAATCGGTGTGAGGCCGGGAACCCCATCAGCACCATGACCCGGGAGTGAAGGCCGGGCACCCTCCAGCACAATGGCCTGGGGTGTGAGGGCGGCACATCTTCAGTGCGAACTGAGGGAGGAGGGCGGGCACCCTTTCAGTGCCAAGGATAGGGGTGGTGAAGGCCCGGCAACCCTACAGTGCTGTGAACTGAGGGGTGAGGCTGGCACCCTTCACATGACCTGGGTGTGATGGCTGGCACTTCTCCAGTACCATGACCCGGGTGAGGGCCGGGCACCCATCCAGTGCCATGAACCGGGATGTGAGGGGTCGCACCTTTCAGTGCCATGAAACAGAAGGAAGGCACCCCACAGTGCTGTGAACCGGGTGAGGGCTGGGCACCCTTCAGCCATGAATCAGGGTGTGGCTAGGCCCCTTCAGTGCCATGGCCGGGTGAGGCCCGGGCACCCATTCAGTGACATGACTGGGTGAGGGGGCACCTTCCAGCACACCATGCCCTGGGTGAGGCGGCACCCCTTCAGTGCCAGAACCTGGGTGAGGGTCACTCCTTCAGTGACATGACCTGGGTGTCAGGGCTGCCACGCTTTCGTGACATGACCGGGGTGCCAGGGCTGGGCACCCCTCCCGCACCTGGACCCGGAGTGTGGCGGTACCTTAGTGCCACATGAACCGGGTTGAGAGGCCGGGCACATCTTCAATGCCATGAACCAGGGAGGAGGGCCGGGCACCAGAGCCATGAACGGGTGTAGGCCGGCACGCCTACAGTGCTGTGAACCGGGGTGAGGGCTGGCACCCCTTCAGATGACCTGGGTGAGGGCCGGGCACCCCTTCAGATAGACCTGGGTGAGGGCGGGCACCCCTGAGCACCATGACTGGGTGAGGCTGGCACCCCATCAGTGCCATGAACTCCACAGTGTGGAGGGGGAGGAGGCCTGGCACCTTTTAGTGAACATGACCCAGGGTGTGAGGGCGGGACCCTCCAGCACCATGACCCGAGGGGAGGGCTGGCACCCCATCAGTGCCATGAACACGGGTGTGAGGCCGGGCCCCTTCAATGCAGGAACTGGGGTAGGAGGCCGGGCACCCCTTCAGTGCTATGAACTGGGTGAAGGCCGGGCACCCCTACAGTGCTGTGAACCAGGGTGTGAGGGCTGGGCACCCTTCACATGACCCTGGATGAAGGCCGGCACCCTTCACATGACCTGGGGTGTGAGGCGGGCACCCTTCAGCACCATGACTCGGGTGTGGCAGGGCACCTACAGTGTTATGAACTGGGTGGGGAGGCTGGCACCCCTTCACATGACCTGGGTGTGAGGGCCGGGCACCTCAGTGCCCCTGACCGGGAGAGGAGGCTGGGCACCAATACCACCATTCTCGGTGTGTGAGTGCCAGGCCTGTTCAGTGGACCGGTGTGAGCCGGTCACCCTTAAACTCCATGACCCGGGTGAGGGCCGGCAACCCTTCCAGTGCCATGAATCGGTGTGAGGCCGGGCACCCTTCAACACCATGACCTGGGTGTGGGGCGGGCATCCCTTCACATGACCTGGGTGGGGTTGGACACCTTCACATGACCGGGGTGTGAGGGCCTGGCACCCCCTCCAGTGCCATGAATCGGGGTGTGAGGGCCGGGCACCCATTTAGTTCCATGACCCGGGGGTTAGGGCTGTGCACCCTTAGTGACATGACCCCGGTGTGAGGGGCGGGCACCGGTTAGTGACATGACCCGGGGTGTGAGGGCCTGGGACCCCTCCAGCACCATGACCGTGGAGTGAGGGCCGGGCACCCCTTCAGTGCCATGAACAAGGGGTGTGAGGGCCAGCAACCTAGTGCCATGAACGGGGTGTGGAGGCCAGGCACCCCATCAGCACCATGACCCGGGTGTGAGGGCCGGGCACCCCTGCCATGGCCCGTGGTGTGAGGGCGGACACCCATTCAGTGCCATGGAAACAGGGTGTTGAAGGCGCACACCCTACATTGCTGTGAACCGGGGTGTGAGGGCCAGGCACCCCTTCACATGACCCTGGGTGTGAGGGCCGGGCACCCCTCAGCACCGTGACCCAGGGTGAGGGGCAGGCACCCTCAGTGCGATGACTCTCAGGGTGTGAGGGGCCGGGCACATCTTCAGTGCCAAACCGGTGTGTGAGGCCAGGTACCCTTTCAGTGCCATGAACCGGGGTGTGAGGCCGGGCACCCCTACAGTGCTGTGAACCAGGGTGTGAGGGCCGGGCACCCCTTCACATGACCAGGGGTATGAGGCCGGCACCTTCACATGACCTGGGGTGTGAGGGCCGGGCAACCTTCAGCACTCCATGACCTAGGTTGAGGGCCGGGCACCCCATCAGTGCCTGACCCGGGGTGTGAGGGCGCACCCCTTCAGTGACATGACCCGGGGTGTGAGGCCGGTCACCCCCTTCAACACCATGACCTGGGGTGTGAGGGACGGGCACCCTTCAGTGCTATGATACTTGGTGTGCGGGCAGGGCACCCCTACAGTGTGTTATGAACCGGGGTGTGAGGGCCGGGCACCCCTTCACATGACCCGGGGTGGGGCCGGGCACCCTTAGTCCCTGACCGGGAAGTGAGCTGGGGCCCAATACCACCATTGCTCGGGGTGTGAGGCCAGACACCAATTCCAGTGACATGACCGGGGTGTGACGGCTGGCTCCTTCAGTGACATGACCTGGCGTGGTCCGGGCACCCATCGTGCCATGACCAGGGTGTGAGGCCTGCACCCTAGTGACATGATCCGGGGTGTGAGGCCGGTCACCTTCAACACCAATGACCCAGGGTGTGAGGGCCGGGCACCCTTCAGTGCTATGAATCGGGGTGTGAGGGCCGGGCACCCCTTCAACACCATGACCTGGGGTGCGGGCCGGGCATCCTTCATGACCCGTTAGGGTTGGACACCCCTTCACATGACCTGGGGTGAGGGCCTGGCACCCTCCAGTGCCATGAATCGGGTGTGAGGGCTGGCACCCATTTAGGTCCATGACCCGGGGTAGGGCTGTGCACCTTTAGTGACATGACCAGGTGTGAGGGCCAGGCACCGTTTAGTGACACAACCTGGGGTGAGGGCCTGGGACCCTCCAGCACCATGACCCTGGAGTGTGAGGGCCGGCACCCCTTCAGTGCCATGAACAGGGTGTGAGGGCCTGCACCTTAGTGCCATGAAACGGGGTGGAGGCCGGGCACCCCATCAGCACCATGACCCGGGGTGAGGCCGGCACCCCTGCACCATGCCCGTGGTGTGAGGCTGACACCCATTCAGTGCCAGAAACGGGGTGTGAAGGCCCTGCACCCTACACAGCTGTGAACTGGGGTGAGGGCTGGCACCTCACATGACCCGGGTGAGGGCCGGGCACCCTCCAGCACTGTGACCCGGAGGTGAGGGCCGGGCACCCTCAGTGCGATGACTCAGGTGTGAGGGCCGGGCACATCTTCAGTGCCATGAACCGTGAGCTGGGTGCCCTCAGTGCCATGAACGGAGTGTGAATGCCGGGCACTCTCACAGTGCTGTGAACCGGTGGTGTGAGGGCGGGCACCGCTTCAACACCATGAACTGGGTGTGAGGGCCGGGTCCTTACATGACCTGGGGTGGAGAGCCGGACCCTCTAGCACCATGACCCGAGTGTGAGGGCGGGCACCCATTTAGTGCCATGAAACGGGGTGGAAGGCCGGGCACCCTACAGTGCTGTGAACTGGGGTGTGAGGCTGGCACCCCTTCACATGACCGGAGTGAGCACTGGCACCCTTCACATGACCAGGGGCGTGAGGGCCGGGCACCCCTTCATGACCCGGGGTGTGAGGGCCGGCACCCCTTCAGCACCATGACCTGGGTGTGAGGGCTGGCACCCTTCAGTGCCATGAACAGGGTGTGGAGGGCCGGGCACCCCTTCCAGTCATGAATCGATGAGGGCCAGGCACCCTTAGTGACATGACCCAGGGTGAGGGCTGGGACCTCCAGCACCATGACCCGGAGTGTGAGGGCCGGGCACCCCATCAGTGCCATGAACACGGGGTGTGAGGGGCCGGGCCCCTTCAGTGCCATGAACCGGGGTAAAGAGGGCGGGCACCCCTTCAGTGCCATGAACCGGGGTGTGAAGGCCGGGCACCCCTACAGTGCTGTGACCCGGGGTATGAAGGCCGGGCACCCCTTCACATGACCTGGGGTGTGAGGGCCGGGCACCCCTTCAGCACCATGACTCGGGGTGTGAGGGCCGGGCACCCCATCAGTGCCATGACCCGGGGTGTGAGGGCCCTGCACCCCTTCAGTGACATGACCCGGGGTGTGAGGGCCGGTCACCCCTTCAACACCATGACCCGGGGTGTGAGTAACGGGCACCCCTTCAGTGCCATGAAACTTTGTGTGCGGGCAGGGCACCCCTACAGTGTTATGAACCGGGGTGTGAGGGCCGGGCACCCCTTCACATGACCCGGGGTGTAAGGGCCGGGCACCCCTTCAGTGCCCTGACCCGGGAAGTGAGAGCTGGGCACCAATACAGCACCATTGCTCGGGGTGTGAGGGCCAGACACCAATTCAGTGACATGACCCGGGGTGTGACGGCCGGGCTCCCCTTCAGTGACATGACCCGGCGTGTGAGGTCCGGGCACCCCATCAGTGCCATGACCAGGGGTGTGAGGGCCCTGCACCCCTTCAGTGACATGACCCGGGGTGTGAGGGCCGGTCACCCCTTCAACACCATGACCCAGGGTGTGAGGGCCGGGCAACCCTTCAGTGCCATGAATCGGGGTGTGAGGGCCGGGCACCCCTTCAACACCATGACCCGGGGTGTGCGGGCCGGGCATCCCTTCACATGACCCGGGGGGTTAGGGTTGGACACCCCTTCACATGACCCGGGGTGTGAGGGCCTGGCACCCCTCCAGTGCCATGAATCGGGGTGTGAGGGCCGGGCACCCATTTAGGTCCATGACCCGGGGGGTTAGGGCCGTGCACCCTTTAGTGACATGACCCGGGGTGTGAGGGCCGGGCACCAGTTTAGTGACATGACCCGGGGTGTGAGGGCCTGGGACCCCTCCAGCACCATGACCCGGAGTGTGAGGGCCGGGCACCCCTTCAGTGCCATGAACAGGGGTGTGAGGGCCCGGCACCTTTTTAGTGCCATGAAACGGGGTGTGGAGGCCGGGCACCCCATCAGCACCATGACCCGGGGTGTGAGGGCCGGGCACCCCCCCTGCACCATGGCCCGTGGTGTGAGGGCCGGACACCCATTCAGTGCCATGAAACGGGGTGTGAAGGCCCTGCACCCCTACATTGCTGTGAACCGGGGTGTGAGGGCCGGGCACCCCTTCACATGACCCGGGGTGTGAGGGCCGGGCACCCCTCCAGCACCGTGACCCGGAGTGTGAGGGCCGGGCACCCCCTCAGTGCGATGACTCAGGGTGTGAGGGCCGGGCACATCTTCAGTGCCATGAACCGGTGTGTGAGGGCCAGGTACCCTTTCAGTGCCATGAAACGGAGTGTGAATGCCGGGCACCCCTACAGTGCTGTGAACCAGGGTGTGAGGGCCGGGCAGCCCTTCACATGACCCGGGGTGTGAAGGCCGGGCACCCCATCACATGACCCAGGAGCCGGGACCCTAAGGACCATGACCCGGAGTGTGAGTGCAGGGCACCCCTTCAGTGCCATGAACATGGGTGTAAGGGCCGGGCACCCCTTCAGTGCCATGAACCGGGGTGTGAGGGCCGAGCACCCTTTCAGTGCCCTGAAACGGGGTGTGAAGGCCGGGCACCCCTTCAGTGCCATGAACCAGCGTGTGAGGGCCGTAAACCCCTTTACATGACCCAGGGTGTGAGGGCCGGGCACCCCTTCACATGACCTGGGGTGTGAGGGCCGGGCACCCCTCCACATGACCCAAGGGCTGGCACCCTCTCACATGACCTGGGTGTGGAGGGCCGGGCACCCCTTCAGCACCATGACTCGGGGTGTGATGGCCGGGCACCCCTTCAGTGCCATGAACAGGGGTGTGGTGGTTGGCCCTTCAGTGCCCTGAAACGGTGTGTGTAGGTTGGGCACCTCTTACACTGTTGTGAACTGGGCTGTGAGGTCAGGGGCACTTTTAAATGACCTGGGGTGAGGGGGCTGACACCCTTCACCATGACTCGGGGTGTGAGGGCCGGGCACCCCATCCGTACCATGAACCGGGCTGTGAGGGCCGGGCACAGCATCAGTGCCATTACCCTGGGTGTGAGGGCCGGGCTCCCCTTCAGTGCCATGACCCGGGGTGTGAGGCCCGGGCACCCTTTCAGTGACATGACCCGGGAGGTGAGGGCCGGGCACCCTTTCAGTGTCATGAACCGTGGTGTGAGGGCCGGGCACACCTTAAGTGCCATGAAACGGGGTGTGAGTGCCGGGCACCCATACAGTGTTTTGAACCAGGGTGCGACGGCCGGGCTCCCCTTCAGTGACATGACCCGGGGTGTGATGGCTGGGCACCCCAACAGTGACATGACCTGGGGTGTGAGGTCTGGGCACCCCATCAGTGCCATGACCCGGTGTGTGAGGGCCGGGCACCCCTTCAGTGCCATGAAACTTGGTGTGTGGGCAGGGCACCCCTACAGTGTTTTGAACCGGGGTGTGAGGGCCGGGCACCCCTTCAGTGTCCTGACCCGGGAAGTGAGAGCCGGACACCAATCCAGCACCATGGCCCGGGGTGTGAGGGCTAGACACCAATTCAGTGACATGACCTGGGGTGTGACGGCCGGGCTCCCCTTCAGTGACATGACCCGGGGTGTGATGGCTGGGCACCCCTTCAGTGACATGACCCGGGGTGTGAGGGCCGGGCACCCTTTCAGTGACATGTCCCGGGGTGTGAGGGCCGGGTACCCCGCCAGCACCATGACCCGGAGTGTGAGGGCCTGGCACCCCTTCAGTACCATGACTCGGGGTGTGAGGGCCGGGAACCCCTTCAGTGTCATGAACCGGGGTGTGAGGGCCGGGCACCCTTTCAGTGCCATGAAACAGGGTGTGAGGGCCGAGCACCCCTACAGTGCTTAGAACCGGGGTGTGAGGGCCGGACACCTCTTCACATGACGCTGGGTGTGAGGGCCAGACTCGATTTCAGTGCCATGAATCGGGGTGTGAGGGCCGGTCACCCCTTCAGCACCATGACCCGGGTGTGAGGGCTTGGCTCGATTTCAGTGCCATAAATCGGGTTTGAGGGCCGGGCATCCCATCAGCACCATGACCCGTGGTGTGACAATCGGGCTCCCCTTCAGTGACATGACCCGGGGTGTGAGTCCGGGCACCCCTCCAGCACCATGCCCCGGGGTGTGTGGGACGGGCGCCCTTTCAGTGCCATGAAACAGGGTGTGAGGGCCGGGTACCCCTACAGTGCTGCGAACCGGGGTGTGAGGGCCGGGCACCCCTTCACATGATGCTGGGTTTGAGGGCCTGGCTCGATTTCATTGCCATGAATCGGGGTGTGAGGGCCGGGAACCCCATGAGCACCATGACCCGGGGAGTGAAGGCCGGGCACCCCTCCAGCACCATGACCCGGGGTGTGAGGCCGGGCACATCTTCCTGCCATGAATCGGGGGTGAGGGCCGGGCACCCTTTCAGTGCCATGAAACGTGGAGTGTGAAGGCTGGCACCCCTACAGTGCTGTGAACTGGGTGTGTGAGGGCTAAAACCCCTTCAGTGCCATGAATCGGGGTGTGAGGGCCAGGCTCCCATTTAGTGCCACACCTGGGGTGTGAGACCCGGGGCACCCTTTCAGTGACATGACCCGGGGTGTGAGGGCTGGCACCCCCTCCAGCACCATGCCCTGGGGTGTGAGGGGCCGGGCACTTCAGTGCTATGAACCTGGTGTGAGGGCCGGCTCACCTTCAGTGACATGACCTGAAGTGTCTTGGGCAGGTCATGCCTGTGACATGACCTGGGGTGCTAGGGCTGGGCACCCTCACGCACCATGACCCGGAGTGTGGGAGGGCCGGCACCTTCAGTGCCATGAGCCGGGTTGTGAGGGCCGGGCACATTCAATGCCATGAACCAGGGTGTGAGGGCTGGGCACCCTTTCAGAGCCATGAACGTGGGGGTGTGGCGTCTGGCACGCGTACAGTGCTGTGAACTGGGGTGTGAGGGTTGGCACACCAGTTCACATGACCCGGGGTGTGGCTGGCACCCCTTGAGCACCATGACTCCTGGGGTGTGAGGGCTGGGCACCCCATCAGTGCTACATATGAACCTGTGTGGGAAGGCTGCGCACCCCTTCAGTGACATGACCTGAGTGAGGGCTGGGCACCCTTTAGTGACACATGACCCGGGGGTGTGAGGGCTGGGACCACCCAGCACCATGACCTGGAGTTTAGGACGGCACCCCTTCAGTGCCATGATCCGGGTGTGAGGGCCGGGTACCCTTTCAGTGCGCTGAAATGGGGTGTGAAGGCCGGGCACCCCTACAGTGTTGTGAACCAGGGGTGTGAGGGCCGGGCACCTTCACATGACCTGGGTGTGAAGGTTGGGCACCCCTTCACATGACCTGGGGGTGTGAGGGCTGGCACCCCTTCAGCACCATGACTCGGGGTAGGAAGGCTGGCACCCATCAGTGCCATGACCAAGGGGTGTGAGGGCCCTGCACCCCCTTCACAGAGGACATGACCCGGGGTGTAGGCCGGTCACCCCTTCAACACCATGACCTGGGGTGAGGGCCGGGCAACCCTTTCCAGTGACATGACCTGGGTGTGAGGGGCTGGCACCCACTGGCAAACACACGACTGGGTGTGAGGGCCCTGCACCCCTTCAGTGACATGACCCGTGTGGGGCTGGTCACCCTTCAACACCATGACCCGGGGTGTGAGGGACGAGACCCATTCAGTGCCATGAACTGGGGTGTGAGGGCTGGGCACCCATTTAGTGCCATGAAACGAGGTGAAGGGAACCCCTACAGTGCTGTGAACCGGGGTGTGAGGCTGGGCACCCCTTCACATGACCCGGGGTGGGATACTGGGCACCCCTTCGATGACCTGGGGGTGTGAGGCTGGCACCCTTCTATGACCTGGGGTGTGAGGGCTGGCACCCCTTCACATGATCTGGGTTTGAGGGCTGGGCACCCCTTCAGCACCATGACTCTGGGTGTGAGGGCCGGGCACCCCATCAGTGCCATGAACTGGGGTGTGAGGGCTGGCACCCATTAGTGCCAAGGACCCGGGTGTGAGGGCCGTGCACCCTTCAGTGCCATGAATCGGGGTGTGAGGGCTGGGTTCTTTCTGAAAGTGCCCTGAAACGGGGTGTGAAGGCTGGGCACTCTCACAGTGCTGTGAACTGGCTGTGAGGGCTGGACACCCCTTCAGCACCATGACTGGGGTGTGAGGGCCGGGCACCCCATCAGTGCCATGAACAGGGCCAGAGGCCCTGGCCCTTAGTGCCATGACCTGGTGAGGCCCGGGCACCCTTTCAGTGACATGACCTGGGGTGTGAGGGCTGCACCCTCAGTGTCATGAACTGTGTAGGGGAGGGCTGCACCCCTTATGCTACAGGTGTGAGTGCTGGTACCCATACAGTGCTTTGAACCAGGGTGCGACGGCCGGGCTCCTTCAGTGACATGACCCGGGGTGTGATGGCTGGGCACCCCATCAGTGACATGACCTGGGTGTGTGGAGGGCTAGGCACCTTCAGTGCCATGAAACGGTGTGTGGGCAGGGCACCCTTTACAGTGTTAAGGAACTGGGTGTGAGGGGCTGGGCACCCCATCACATGACTCCAGGTGTAAGGGCTGGCACTCTTCAGTGCTCCTTACCTGGAAGCAGGTTTGGACACCCTATCCAGCAACCATGGTCTGGGTGTGGAGGGCTAGACACCAATTCAGTGACATGACCCGGGGTGTGAGGGCTCTGCACCCCCCTTCAGTGCCATGACCGGGGTGTGAGGGCCGGTTCCTCTTCATCACCCGGGGTGTGAGGCCGGGCACCCCTTTCAGTGACATGACCCGGGGGTGTGAGGGCCGGCACCCCCATCAGTGCCATGAAGACGGGGTGTGAAGGCCCTGCACCCCCATTGCTGTGAATCGGGGTGTAGGGCCGGGCACCCCTCCAGCACCGTGACCCGGAGTGAGGGGCCGGGCACCCCTCAGTGCGATGACTCAGGGTGTGAGGGCCGGGCATCTTCAGTGCCATGAACCGGTGTGTGAGGTCAGGCAACCTTTCAGTGCCATGAAAGCAGGAGTGTATGCCGGGCACCCCTACAGTGCTGTGAACTGGGGTGTGAGCGCCGGGCACCCTTCATGACCCGGGGTGTGAGGGACCGGGCACCCTTTCAGTGCCATGAAACGGGGTGTGAAGGCCGGGCACCCCTACAGTGCTGTGACCCGGGGTGTGAGGGCCGGGCACCCCTTCAGTGCCATGAATCGTGGGGTGAGGGCCGGGCACCGCTTCAACACCATGAACCGGGGTGAGAGGGCCGGGCATCGCTTCACATGACCCGGGGTGTGAGGGCCGGGCACCCCTTCACATGACCCGGGGTCTGAGGGCCGGGCACCCCTTCACATGACCCGGGGTGTGAGAGCCGGGGACCCCTCAGCGCACCATGACCCGGAATGTGAGGGCCGGGCAACCCTTCAGTGCCATGAACAGGGTGTGAGGGCCGGGGACCCCTTCAGTGCCATGAACCGGGGTGAGGGCGGGCACCTATTTAGATCCATGACCCGGGGGTGAGGCCATGCACCCTTTAGTGACATTACCCGGGGTGTGAGGGCCTGGGACCCCTCCAGCACCATGAACCGGAGTGTGAGGGCCGGGCACCCTTTCAGTGCCATGAAACGGGGTGTGAAGGCCGGGCACCCCTATAGTGCTGTGAACCGGGGTGTGAGGGCCGGGCATCCTTCAGTGCCATGACCCGGGGTGTAGAGGCCCGGGCACCTTTCAGTGACATGATCCGGGGTGTGAGGCCGGCACCCTCCAGCACCATGCCCTGGGTGTGAGGGCTGGGCACCCCTTCATGCCATGAACCTGGGTGTGAGGGCCGGTCACTCCTTCAGTGACATGACCTGGGGTGTCATCAGGGGCTGGCACGCCTGGTGAGCAAGGACAGAAAAAGTTGGTGCTGGCACCCCTCCCTGCACCACATGACCCGGAGTGTGAGGGCTGGGCACCCTTCAGTGCCAGAACTGGTAGGAGGGCTGGGCACAGGGTCTTCAAAGCATGAACCAGTGGAGGGCCGGGCACCTCAGGAGCGCGAAACGGGTGAAGGCCTGCACGCCTACAGTGTTGTGAACCGGGGTGTGAGGGCTGGCACTTTCACATGACCTGGGGTGTGACCGGGCACCCTTAGACCACCATGACTGGGGTGTGAGGGCTGGCACCCCATCAGGCCACATGAACCTGGGTGTGAGGGCTGGCACCCTTCAGTGACATAACCTGGGGAATGAAGGCCGGGTCAACCCATTAGTGACATGACCTGGGTGTGAGGGCCGGGGACCCTCCAGCACCATTACTCCAGAGTGTGAGGGCTGGCACCCCATCAGTGCCATGAACACGGGTGTGGAGGCTGGGCACCTTCAGTGCCATGAAACTGGGGTGTGGAGGGCGGCACTTTCAGTGCCCTGAAACGGGGTGAAGGCCGGGGACCCCAGTGCTGTGAACCAGGGTGTGAGGGCACCCCTTCACATAACCCGGGGTGTGAAGGCCGGGCACCTTCACGACCTGGGGTGTGAGGCCGGGCACCCTTCAGCACCATGACTCCGGGTGTGAGGGCTGGCACCCCATCAGTGCCATGACCCGGGGTGTGAGGCCCCTGCACCCCTCTCAGTGACATGACCCGGGGTGTGAGGGCCGGTCACCCCTTCACAACACCATGACCTGGGGTGTGAGGCCGGGCAACCCCTTCAGTGACATGACCCGGGGTGTGGGGAGGGGCCAACCCCATCAGTGCTATGACCTGGGTGTGAGGGCTCTGCACCTGGTGTGAGGGCCCTCCACCCCTTCAGTGACATGACCTGGGGTGTGGCTGGTCACCCCTTCTACACCATGACCCGGGGTGTGAGGGCCGGGCAACCCTTCAGTGCCATGAATCGGGGTGTGAGGGCCGGGCACCCCTTCAACACCATGACCTGGGGTGTGTGGGCCGGGCATCCTTTCACATGACCCGCAGTTAGGTCGTGGACACCCCTTCACATGACCCGGGTGTGAGGGCTGGGCACCTTCAGTGCAATGAATTCTGTGTGAGGTGGACGGGCACCCATTTAGGGTCCATGACCTGGGGGTGAGGGCTGCACCCTTAGTGACATTACCCGGGGTATGAGGGCCGGGTACCTCTTTAGTGACATGACCCGTGTGAGGGCCTGGGACCCCTGCAGCACCATGACCCGGAGGAGGGCCGGGCACCCCTTCAGTGCCATGAACAGGGGTGGAGGGCCGGGAACCCCTTCAGTGCTATGAACCGGGGTGTGAGGGCTGGCACCCATTTAGTGCCATGGTGTGAAGGCCGGGCACCCCATCAGCACCATGACCTGGGGTGTGAGGGCCGGGCACCTCCTGCACCATGGCCCGTGGTGAGGGCCGGACACCCATTCAGTGCCATGAACGGGGTGCGAAGGCCCCCACCTGAAGCATTGCTGGGGAACCGGGTGAGGGCCGGGCACTGATGACCCGGAGTAGGCCGGGCAGCACCCCCTCCAGCACCGTGACCGAGAGTGTGAGGCTGGGCACCCCTCATGCGATGACTCAGGGTGTGAGGGCCGGGCACATCTTCAGTGCCATGAACTGGGGTGTGAGGGCCAGGCACCCTTTCAGCTAAGTGAAACGGATTGTGAATGCCGGCACCCCTAATAGTGCTGTGGAACCGGGGTGAGGGTCGGGCACCCCTTCACATGACCCGGGGTGAGGTGACTGGGCACCCTTTACATGACCCGGGTGTGGGGACCGGGCACCTTGCATGCTGTGGACCTGGGTGGGAGGGGGCCAGGCACCCTTCAGTGCCAAGTGAATCGGGTGGGGTGAGGGCCGGCACCGCTCAATACCATGAACCGGGGTGTGAGGGCCGGCATCCATCTGGCTGATGACCCAGGGGTGTGAGGGCTGGCACCCTTCCACATGACACGGGTGAGGGCTGGGCACTCCCCTTCACATGACCTGGGGTGGAGGGCTGGCACCCCTTTAGTTACATGACCCGGGTGTGAGAGCCGGGGACCCCTTCAGCACTAATATGAGACCCGGAGTGTGAGGGCTGGCACCCCTTCAGTGCCATGAACAGGGGTGAGGGCTGGGACCCTTCAGTTAAGGAACTGGGGTGTGAGGTCAATCTCTTTTAGTGCCAAGGAAACGGGGTGTGAGGGCCGGGCACCATTCTCATGACCCGGGGTGTGAGGGGCCGAGCACCCTTCACATGACCCGGGGTGTGAGGGTTGCTGGCACCCTTCACATGACCCGGGGTGGGGCCGGGCACCTTCAGCACCACCATGACTGGGTGTGAGGGTCGGGCACACCATCAGTGCCATGAACTGGTTGTGAGGGCTGGGCACCGCATCATGCCATGACCTGGTGTGGAGGTGGCCCTGGCACCCCTTTCAGTTATAGTACCCGGGGTGGGGAGGGCTGGGCACCCCTTAAGTGCCATGAAACGGGGTGTGAGTGCTGACACCCATATAGTAAGCGAAACCAGGGGTGCGGATGGCTGCCTCCCCTTCAGTGACATGACCTGGTGAGGTCCGGCACCCCATCTGTGCCAAGGACCCAGGGTGGGGAGGTGGCCGGGCACTTCAGTGCCATGAAACTTGTGTGTGGGGCAGGGCACCCCTGCTGGTGCAAGTTATGAACCGGGGGTGAGGGCCGGACACCCCATCATATAACCTGGGTAAGGCCGGGCACCTTCAAAGTTCTGACCTGGGGTGCAGGGCCAGGACACCAATTCAGTGACATGACCTGGGGTGTGAGGCCCCGGGCACCCTTTCTCAGTGACATGATCCGGGGTGTGAGGGCTGGGCACCCCTCCAGCGCCATGCCCCGGGTGAGGGCTGGCACCCTTCAGTGCCATGAACCTGGGTGTGAGGGCTGGTCACCTCCTTCAGTGACATGACCTGGGTGTCAGGGCCGGGCACGCTCTTGCGTGACATGATCTGGGGTGCCAGGGCTGGGCACCTCCCACACCATGACCCGGAGTGTGAGGGCTGGGCACCCCCTTCAGTGCCATGAACTGGGTAGTGAGGGCCGGGCACACCTCAATGCCATGAACCAGGGTGTGAGGCTGCACCCTTTTCAGAGCTATGAAACGGGGTGTGAAGGCCCGGCACGCCTACAGTGCTGTGAACTGGGTGTGAGGCTGGGCACCCCTTCACATGACCTGGGTGGTGACTGCACCCTTGACCACCATGACTCCGGGGTGTGAGGGGCTGGCACCCCATGAGGGCTATGAACCTGGGTGGAGGGCCGCACCCCTTTCCAGTGACATGACCTGGGGGAATGAGGGGGCTGGGCAACCTTATTAGGTGAGACATGACCCGGGGTGTGAGGGGTCAGACCCCTCCAGCACTGCGGACTGAGAGGGGAGGGCCGGGCACATCTTCATGCCATGAACCGGGGGTGTGTGAGGACAGGCACCCTTTTAGTGCCATGAAACGGATTAGAATGCCGGGCACCCCCATAGTGCTGTGAACTGTGAGGGCCGGCACCCCTTCACATGACCCGGGGTGTGAGGACTGGGCACCCCTTTACACACCTGGGGTGAGGGACCGGCACCTTGCCAGTGCTGTGACCCGGGGTGTGAGGCCAGGCACCCCTTCAGTGCCATGAATCGGTGGTGAGGAAGGGCACTGCTTCAACACCATGAACCGGTGTGAGTGCCGGGCATCCATTCACATGACCCGGGGTGTGAGGCCGGGCACCTTCACATGACACGGGGTGTGGGAGGGCCAGCACTTTCACATGACCCGGGGTGTGGAGGGCTGGCACCCCTTTAGGTGGCATGACCCGGGGTGTGAGAGCCGGGGACCCCTCCAGCACCATGACCCGGGAGTGTGAGGGCCGGGCACCCCTTCAGTGCTATGAACAGGGGTGTGAGGGTCGGGGACCCCTTCAGTGCCATGAACTGCCAGGAGGGCCAGGGCACCCTTTAGTGCCATGAAACGGGGTGAAGGCTGCGACCCCTACAGTGCTGTGAACTGGGGTGTGAGGGCCGGGCAGCACCAATTCACATGACCCGGGGTGGGGAGGGCCGAGCACCCCTTCACATGACCCGGGGTGTGAGCGGGCACCCCTTCACATGACCCGGGGTGTGTGAGGGCCGGGCACCCCTTCATTACCATGACACGGGGGTGGAGGGCTGCCAGCCACCACTGAAAGCCAGCGGAACTGGCCAGAGAGGGCCGGGCACCCCTTCAGTGCTGGGCGACTCCGGGAGGAGGCCCTGGTACTTTTCAGTTACAGTACCCGGGTGTGAGGGCCGGCACCTCTGCGCGTCAAGCGAACTGGGGGTGGTGAGGCCGGGCACCCCTTAAGTGCTATGAACGGGGTGTGAGTGCCGGACACCATACAGTGCTTTTTGAACCAGGGTGCGACGGTCGTGCTCCCCTTCAGTGACATGACCTGGGGTGTGAGGTCCGCACCCATCTGTGCCATGACCTGGGTGTGAGGGCCCGGCACCCTTCAGTGCTATGAACCTGGTGTGTGAGGGCCGGGCACATCTTCACAAGGCGAACCGGGGTGAGGCCAAGCACCCCTTAAGTGCTATGAAAAGGGGTGTGGAAGGCCTGGCACCTCCAGCACCATGACCCGAGTGAGGGCTGGCACCCTACAGATGTGACCCGGGGTAGGGCTGGCACCCCCTTCAGTGCCATGAATCGGGGGTGAGGCTGGGCACCAAGCCAGCACTATGAACTGGGGTGTGAGGCCGGCACCCCTTCACATGACCCGGGGTGTGAGGGGCCGGGCACTCTTCACATGACCCGGGGTGGGAGGGCTGGCACCCCTTTAGTGACATGACCCTGGGTGTGAGGGGGACCCCTCCAGCACCATGACCTGGAGTGTGAGGCCGGCACCCCTTCAAAAGGCGAACAGGGGTGTGAGGCTGGGGACTCTTCAGCTATGAACTGTGTGGAGGGCTGGGCACCTTTAGGTGCTATGAATTGGGTGTGAAGGGCACTTTACAGTGCTGTAAACCGGGGTGTGAGGCTGGCACTTTTCTCATACGACCCGGGGTGGAGGCCGAGCACCCCTTCATGACCCGTGTGAGAGCCGGGCACCCTCACATGACCCGGGTGTGGAGGGCCGGGCACCCCCTTCAGTGCCATGAAACAGGGGTGTGAGGGCCGGGGGACCCCCTTCAGTGCCACATATGAACTGGTTAGGAGGGCCGGGCACCCTTTAGTGCTATGAAACGGGGTAGAAGGCTGCAGAGACCCCTGGCAGTGCTAGAACTGTGAGGGCCGGGCACCATTCACATGACGGTGTGAGGGCTGAGCACCCCTCTTCACATGACCCGGTGTGTGAGAGTTGGCACTTCTTCACATGACCCGGGGTGAGGGCTGGCACCCCTTCATTACTATGACTCGGGGTGTGAGGGCCGGGCACACCATCAGTGCCATGAACCGGGCTGTGAGGCCGGGCACCCCTTCAGTGCCATGACCCGGGGTGTGAAGCCCTGGCACCCTTTCAGTTACAGTACCCGGGTGTGAGGGCTGGGCACCCTTCAGGTCATGAACTGGGGTAGAGGGCCGGGCACCTATGCCATGAACGGGGGTGTGGAGTGCTGACACCATATAGTGTTTTTGAACCAGGGTGCGACGGCCGTGCTCCCCCTTCAGTGACATGACCTGGGGTGTGGAGGTCCGGGCACCCCATCTGTGCCATGACCTGGGGTGTGAGGGGCCCGGCACCCCTTCCAGTGCCATGAAACTTGGTGGAGGGCTGGCACATCTTCTTCATTGCTGGGCGAACTGGGTAGGAGGGCTGGCACCCTTTAAGTGCTATGAAAGGGGTGTGAAGGCCTGGCACCCCTCCAGTACCATGACCCCGGAGTGTGAGGCTGGGCACCCCTCAGTGATGTGACCCGGGTGAGGGCCGGGCACCCCTTCAGTGCCATGAATCGGGGGGTGAGGGCCGGGCACTGCTTCAGCACTATGAACCGGGGTGTGGAAGGCCGGGCACCCTTCACATGACCCGGGGTGTGAGGGCTGGCACCCCTCTCACATGACCCGGGGTGTGAGGGCCGGGCACCCCTTTAGTGACATGACCCTGGGTGGAGAGCTGGGACCCCTCCAGCACTATGACCCGGAGGTGAGGGCTGGCACCCCTTCTGAAAAGGCGAACAGGGTGTGAGGGCTGGGGACCCTCTCAGTGCTATGAACTGGTTGTGAGGGCTGGCACCTTTTAGTGCTATGAAATGGGGTGTGTGAAGGCTGCGCACCCCTACAGTGCTGTGGAACTGGGGGTGGAGGCCAGTACCAATTCACATATGACCTGGGTGTGAGGGGGCCGAGCACTCCCCTTCTCATGACCCGGGGTGTGTGAGAGTTGGCACCCCTTCACATGAGACCCGGGGTGTGGGGAGGGCCGGGCACTCTTCATTACCATGACTCGGGGTGTGAGGGCCGGGCACACCATCAGTGCCATGAACTGGCCAGGAGGGTTGCACCCTTTCCAAAGTGCCATGACCCGGTGTGAGGCCCTGGCACTTTCAGTTACAGTACCTGGGGTGGAGGGCCGGGCACCTTTCAGTGTCATGAACTGGGTGTGAGGCTGCACCTTATGCCATGAACGGGGTGTGTGAGTGCTGGACACCCATACAGTGCTTGAACCAGGTGCGACGGCTGTGCTCCCCTTCAGTGACATGACCTGGGGTGAGGTCCGGGCACCCCATCTGTGCTATGACCCGGGGTGTGAGGGCCCGGCACCTTCAGTGCCATGAAACTGGTGTGAGGCTGGGCACATCTTCACTGCTATGAACTGTGGAGGGCGGCACCCTTTAAGTGCTATGAAAGGGGGTGTGTGAAGGGCCCGGCACCCCTCCAGTACCATGACCCGAGTGTGAGGGTTGGGCACCCCTACAGTGATGTGACCTGGGGTGAGGGCTGGCACCCTTCAGGTGCCATGAACTGGGGGGTGAGGGCTGGGCACCGCTTAGCACTATGAACTGGGGTGTGAGGGCTGGCACCTCACATGACCTGGGGTGTGTGAGGGGGCCGGGCACTCTTCCCACATGACCTGGGTGAGGGCTGGCACCCTTAGTGACATGACCCCTGGGGTGTGGGAGCCGGGGGACCCTCCAGCACCATGACCCGGAGTAGAGGGCCGGGCACCCCTTCAGTGCCATGAACAGGGTGTGAGGGCTGGGACCCCTTCAGTGCTATGAACTGGGTGTGAGGGCTGGCACCCTTTAGTGCCATGAAATTGGGTGAGGCTGGGCACCCCTACAGTGCTGTAAACCGGGGTGTGGGGAGGGCTGGCACTTTCACATGACCCGGGGTGTGAGGGCTGAGCACCCCCTTCACATGACCCGGGGGTGTGAGAGCTGTGGCACCCCTTCACATGACCCGGGGTGTGGAGGGGCTGGCACCTCAGTGCTGGCGAACAGGGGGTGTGAGGGCTGGGGGACCCCTTCAGTGCCATGAACTGGTTAGGGAGGGCCGGGCACCCTTTAAAGGCGAAACGGGGTGGAAGGCCGCACCCCTACAGTGCTGTGAACTGGGGTGTGAGGGCTGGCACCAATTCATGACCTGGGTGAGGCCGAGCACTTCACATGACCCGGTGTGTGAGAGCTGGCACTCCTTCACATGACCCGGGTGAGGGCTGGCCCCTTCACACATGACTCGGGGGTGTGAGGGCTGGCACACCATCAGTGCCATGAACTGGTTGTGAGGGCCGGGCACCCCTTCAGTGCCATGACCTGGGGTGTGAGGCCCTGGCACCTTCAGTTACAGGCACCGTGTGAGTGGCTGGGCACCCTTCAGTGTCATGAACTGGGTGTGAGGCCGGGCACCCCTTATGCCATGAAACGGGGGTGTGAGTGCCGTGGACACCACAGCTTGAACCCGGTGCGACGGCCGTGTTCCCCTTCAGTGACATGACTCCGGGGTGTGAGGTCCGGGCACCCCATTCCAGCAGACCTGGGGTGTGGAGGCCCGCACCCCTTTCAGTGCTGGAAACTTGGTGTGAGGCTGCATTCATTGCCATGAACTGGGCAGAGGGCTGGCACCCTTTATGCTGGGCTTAGGGGCAGGTAAGGCCCGGCACCCCTCCAGTACCATGACCCGGAGTGGAGGGCTGGGCACCCCCACAGTGATGTGACCTGGGGTGGAGGGCTGCACTCTTCAGTGCTGGCGAATCGGGGGTGAGGGCCGGGCACCGCCTGTAGCACTATGAACTGGGGTGTGAGGGCCGAGCACTCTTCACATGACCTGGGTGTGAGAGAGCTGGCACCCCTTCACATGACCTGGGGTGTGGGAGGGCACCCTTCAGTGCCAATGAACAGGGGTGAGGCTGGGGGACCCCTTCAGTGCTTGAACTGGGCTAGAGGGCCGGGCACCCTTTAGTGCTATGAAACGGGGTGTGAAGGCTGCGCACTTTAAGAGTGTGAACTGGGTGTGTGAGGGCTGGCACCAACCACATGACCCGGGGTGTGGAGGCCGAGCACCCTTCACATGACCCGGGTGTGAGAGCTGGCACCTTCACATGACCCGGGGTGTGAGGGCTGGGCACCCTTCATTACCATGACTGGGGTGAGGGTCAGCAATACCATTAAGGAAGAACTGGCCGTGAGGGCTGGGCACCTTCAGTGCCATGACCTGGGTGTGAGGCCCTGGCACCTTCAGCACTGGGGTGTGAGGCCGGGCACCCTTTCTGTAGTGTCATGAACTGGGTGTGAGGCTGGGCACCCCTTGTGCTATGAACGGGGGTGTAGAGTGGGACACCCAAGCAGAAAGCTGAACCAGGTGACGGCCGTGCTCCCCTTCAGTGACATGACCTGGGGTGTGAGGTCCGGCACCCCATCTGGCCAGCGACCTGGGTGTGAGGGCCCGGCACCCTTCAGTGCCATGAAACTTGGTGTGAGGGCCAGGACATCTTCATTGCCATGAACCGGGGTGTGTGAGGGCTGGCACCCTTAGTGCCATGAAAAGGGGTGGCTGCCGGCACCTCCAGCACCATGACCTGGAGTGAGGGCTGGCACCCCTACAGTGATGTGACCCGGGGTGTGAGGGCTGGGCACCTCAGTGCCATGAATCGGGGGTGATGGCTGGGCACCGCTACACCATGAACTGGGTGTGAGGGCTGGGCACCTTTCACATGACCCGGGGTGTGAGGGCTGGCACCTTCACATGACCTGGGGTGTGAGGGCTGGCACCCTTTAGGTGACATGACCTGGGTGTGAGAGCCGGGGACCCTCCAGCACCATGACCTGGAGTGTGAGGGGCTGGGCACCCTTCAGTGCCAGTGAACAGGTGGAGGCTGGGGACCCTTTCAGTGCGCGAACTGGTGAGGGCTGCACCTTTTAGTGCTATGAAATGTGAAGGCTGGCACTCCCAGTGCTGTAAACTGGGGTGTGAGGCTGGGCACTTCTTCACATGACCCGGGGTGTGAGGCCGAGCACCCCTTCACATGACCCGTGAGAGCTGGCACCCTTCACATGACCCGGGTGAGGGTCACCTTCAGTGCTATGAACAGGGGTGTGAGGGCTGGGACCTTCAGTGCCATGAACTGGTTGTGAGGGTAGGGCACCTTTTAGTGCCATGAACGGGGTGTGAAGGTGCCACCCTACAGTGGCTGTGAACTGGTGTGAGGGCCGGGCACCAATTCACATGACCCGGGGTGTGAGGGCTGAGCACCTCACATGACCCGGGGTGTGAGAGCCGGGCACCTTCACTGACCTGTGTGAGGCTGGCACCCTTCATTACCATGACTTGGGGTGTGAGGGCTGCACACTATCAGTGCTATGAACTGGGCTGTGAGGGCTGGCACCCTTCAGTGCCAAGGACCCGGGGGTGTGAGGCCCTGGCACCTCAGTTACAGTACCTGGGAGGGCTGGGCACTTTCAGTGTCATGAACTGGGGTGAGGCTGGGCACCTTATGCTATGAAACGGGGTGTGAGTGCCGGACACCCATACAGTGCTTTGAACTAGGGTGCTACGGCCGGGCTCCTTTAGTGACATGACCCGGGGTGGAGGTCCGGGCACCCCATCTGTGCCAGTGACCCGGGTGTGGAGGGCCCGGCACCCTTCAGTGCCATGAAACTTGGTGGAGGGCCGGGCACATCTTCAGTGCCATGAACTGGGGAGGGCTGCACCCTTTAGTGCCATGAATGGGGTGTGAAGGCTCGGCACCCTCCAGTACAATGACCGGAGTGTGAGGGCGGCACCCCACAGTGATGTGACCTGGGGTGAGGGCCGGGCACCCCTTCAGTGCTATGAATCGGGGGTGAGGGCTCACTGCTTGCACCATGATCCGGGGGTGTGAGGGCTGGGCACTCACATGACCGTGTGAGGGCCGGGCACCCCTTCACATGACTCGGGGTGAGGGCCGGGCACCCTTTAGTGACATGACCCGGGTGTGAGAGGGCTGGGGACCTTCCAGCACTATGACCCGGAGTGTGAGGGCTGGGCACCTTCAGT
The DNA here is from genome assembly GCF_018991925.1 of Homarus americanus. Taxonomy (NCBI): domain Eukaryota; kingdom Metazoa; phylum Arthropoda; class Malacostraca; order Decapoda; family Nephropidae; genus Homarus; species Homarus americanus. Next base: position 27,116 of record NW_024741358.1, read on the forward strand.
GCCATGAACAGGGTGTGAGGGCTGGGGACCCTTCAGTGCCATGAACTGGGTGAGGCTGGGCACCCTTTTAAAAGCATGAAATGGGTGAAAGGCACCTCACAGTGCTGTAAACTGGGAGGCCGGGCACCCTTCTCATGACCTGGGGTGTGAGGGCTGGCACCCTTCACATGACCCGTGTGGGCTGGGCACCCTTCACATGACCCGGGGTGAGAGGTGCCGGCACCCTTCAGTGCTATGAACTGGTCTGTGAGGCTGCACTGCATCAGTGCTATGACCCTGGGTGTGAGGGCCGGCTCCCCTATGCCATGACCTGGGGTGTGGAGGCCCAGGCACTTTTTCAGTGACATGACCTGGGGGGTGTGAGGGCTGGGCACCCTTTCAGTGTCATGAACTGGGGGTGAGGGCTGGGCACCTCTTGCTATGAAACGGGGGTGTGAGTGGCGGACACCCATACAGTGCTTTTAACCTGAAGCATTCGGCCGCTCCCCTTCAGTGACATGACCCGGGTTTGAGGTCCAGGCACCCCATCAGTGCCATGACCCGGGTGTGAGGGCTGGGCACCCTTCAGCAGGAAACTTGGTGTGAGGGCAGGCACCCCTTGATAGTGTTATGAACTGGTGTGAGGGCTGACACCATCACATAACCTGGGGTGTAAGGGGCTGGGCACCTCAGTGCCCTGACCTGGAAGAGAGCCGGACACCAATCCAGCACTGTCGGCCTGGGTGTGAGGGCCAGACACCAATTCAGTGACATGACCTGGTGACGGCGGGGCTCCCTTCAGTGACATGACCTGTGTGATGGCTGTGCACCCCTTCAGTGACATGACCCGGGGTGTGAGGGCTGGGCACCTTTCAGTGACATGTCCCTTGGGCATGAGGGCCGGGCACCCTCCAGCACCATGACCTGGAGTGAGGGCTGGCACCCTTCAGTACCATGACTTGGGTGTGAGGGTCGGGAACCCTTAGGTGTCAGTGAACCGGGGTGAGGGCTGGCACCCTTTCAGTGCCTTGAAACAGGGTGTGAGGGCCGAGCACCCCACAGTGCTAGAACTGTGAGGCCGGACACCTCACATGACGCTGGGTGTGAGGGCCAGACTCGATTTCAGTGCAATGAATCGGGTGGGGGAGGGGGCACTCTTCAGAGCAATAATACGTAACTGAACGAAGGCAATGA
>NW_024741359.1:0-1605 GCF_018991925.1 Homarus americanus
AAAATTTTCGAAAAATTTTGAAAAATTTTTGAAGATTTTCGAAAATTTTCCAAACAATTTTCAGAGGGTCTGACCTTGGGTGTAGAAGGCCGCTCCGGATGTATGATGTTTTGGATCCACCGAGCCATCTGTGAAGTATCATGCTGCATCTGCCGGTGTCTCGGTGGCTATGGCTTCCAGGTTATTTTGGGGTCCTCCTGGAGGTAGGCTTTACTATCGCCTAGGTCGGTAATTTTGAATGTGGCTGGTGGAGAGCTCCATGGTGGAGGAACTACGTAACCATTTTTTGAAAAATTGTGAACAATTTTAGAAAATTTTGGAAAATTTTCTGAAAATTTTCGGAAATGTTTTGAAATATTTTGAAAATTTTGGAAAATTTTGGAAGAATTTCTTGAAAATTTTCAGAAATTTTGGAAAAATTTTGGAAATTTTCTGAAAATTTTGTGAAATATTTTTGTAATTTTGAAAAAATTTGGGAAGAATAAAATTTCTGAAAATTTTTCGAAAATTTTTTCAGAAAATTTTTGAAAAATTTTGAAAATTTTTGAAAAAATTTTAATTTTGAAATTTGAAGATTTTCGAAAATTTTCCAAAAAATTTCAAGAGGTCTGACCTTGGGTGTAGAAGGCCGCTCATGTATGATGTTTTGGATCCACAAGCCATCTGTGAAGTATCGCTGCATCTGCCGGTGTCTCGGTGGCTATGGCTTCAGAGTTATTTTTTGAGGTCCTCCTTCTGGGTAGGCTTCTAACGCTGGGTCGGAAATTTTGAATGTGGCTGGTGGAGAGCTCCATGGTGGAGCTACGTAACCATTTTTTAAGTGAACAATTTTAGAAAATTTTGGAAAAATTTTCTGAAAATTTTAAATGTTTTGAAATATTTTGAAAATTTTGAAAAATTTTGAAAATGTTGGAAAATTTTGAAGAATTTTTTGGAAAATTGTTGAAAATTTTTCTGATAATTTTAGGACATTTTTTGAAAATTTTGGAAAATTTTCAAAAATTTTAAAATTTTCAAAATTTTCAGAGGGGCTGACCTCGAGTGTAAAGGCCGCTCGGATGTTTGTTTTGGATCCACCGAGCCGTCTGAGTATGATGCTGCATTAGCCGGGTCTCGGTGGCTATGACTTCCAGTTATTTTTTGAGGTCCTCCTTCTGGAGGTAGGCTACTATCGCCTAGGTCGGTAATTTTGAATGTGGCTGGTGGAGGCTCCATGGTGGAGGAACTACGTAACCATTTTGAAAAATTGTGAACAATTTTAGAAAATTTTTGGAAAAATTTTCTGAAAATTTTTTAGGAAATGTTTTGAAATATTTTGAAAAATTTTTGGAAAATTTTGGAAAATTTTGGAAAATTTTAAGAATTTTGGAAAATTTTCTGAAAATTTTGTGAAATATTTTGAAATTTTTGAAAAATTTGGAAATTTTGGAAAATTTCTGAAAATTTTTCGGAAAATTTTGAAAAATTTTGAAAATTTTGAAAAATTTTGAAAATTTTGGAAAAATTTTGAAAATTTTTGGAAAAATTTGAAAATTTTTGGAAAATTTTGAATTTGGAAAATTTTGGAAAATTTGGAAAAATTTTGGAAAATTTTCTGAAATTTTG
>NW_024741360.1:0-7545 GCF_018991925.1 Homarus americanus
GCGCCTGGCGCTGCCGCACGGAGCTACCCAGAAACTGCGTCCACTCCCACCCACACAGGGCGCTCCCCTGCCCAGATCCTGTATGGTCACCCTCTCCGCTCTTGCGTTCCTGCACACACCAAGGCCTTTGCGAAGGACTGGCAGACCAGAGCCGAGAGCTGCGACCGCCGCGCCGCTACACGTGCCCAGGACGCCAAGGCTCGGTATGACTACCGTGCCCGCCCTCTTCAGCCGCTGGAGATTGGTGCCCTTGTCCGCGTCCAGGACCCGACGACGACACATTGGGACAAGGTGGGCATAGTGATGGGCGTCGGCCGGTCGCGGGACTACAAGGTCAGGATGCCGAGCGGCCGTGTCTGGTGGAGGAACCGCCGCTTCCTCCGGCCAGCCCCACCCCCTGCTGCTGGCCCCCTGACCGAGGACGAGTCCCCTACACCTCACGAGGATCCGCCCCACAGTGCACCTCGACGCTCAGAGCGACTTAGGACTAAGAAGTCCGCTCAAGACAAAGACTATGAGCGTGAGGGGGGAGGGAGATGTAGGTTATGCATCTAAGCTACTGTGCCGAGTAGCAACCTTGTATATAAGCTACTGTGCCGAGTAGCATTTATATATATAATTACGTGGCAACACTGCACGTTATGTGGCAACATTGCCCCGAGGCTGCCATATGGCAAGGCAGCCTCAGTCTGACTGTGTGAGCCGTGCATGGCACACGCGAGTCACCACTTGTATTTCTCTCATCCATAATAAACGGACTTCAGTGTTACACGGTGTTTCCCTACCCATCACTGCATTCTTCAGGGAACACTTGTAACCACCAGGTCACGCTCATCTTTTGTTCTCTCTATTAATGTTTTATGTGTATATTGGGGCAGGAGGTGGTACAATTACTTTCTTCCTGGCTGATTTAAACCAACTGTGTTCTTGGAATTCTTCGCTGTCTATATTATTTATCCAGTTTTGATATGTTTCTGTGTTAAGTTCAGTCACTTTTTTCCAAATATTTGCAGCTTTGTTGTGTATTTCTACATTGATTGCTAAGAGGTTTGCTCTCTTGTGTAGCTGTTCATTGTTGATGTGGTCTGTGTATTTTATGTTATATATAAATCTGAGGGCTATATTTTGTACTGTTTGTAACCTTTTAATGCTCCTTTTACTAAGGGTGTTCAATGGGATGGGTGGGTAGTCCATAATTGATTTGACAAGGGCAATATAAATCTTTCTTTTGTTATTAATGCTAAGGTTCTTAAAGCGTTTTATTTTTGATAATCTTATTCTTGCCTGTCGTTCTTTATCTTTTAAGTATGTTATATATCCTCTTTTTGTTAGTTTTAATCCAAGCATCCTGCCTTCAGTGTCGTATGGGTATAGTTCCTGGTCGACTATTACTGGACTTGTTTTGATCTTGGCTATTGGTATTATCTTGAATTTGTTCTTATTTGTCCTGATTTTCCATTTTTTCTCAAAATCATTTATATTTTTTATCGCTCTTACCGTGTAGAGTGCCATAAATTGGGTTAATTTTCCTTGGTATGATACGATTTGAGTAATATCATCAGCAAACATTACATATTCGCTAAAGGGGGTAGGTTGAGGTGTGTCTGAGGTATAAATTGTATATAGTGTTGGAGAAAGGCACCCTCCTTGAGGTACTCCACTCTCAAGATTAAACATGGTTCCCATAAAGTTTCCAATTTGAATTTGTGCTCTCCTATCATCTAAATAGTTACACAATATTCTTAGCAAGTATTCGTTAAGTCCCAGTTTTAATATTTTATATTTTAAGCCTAAATGCCAAACTTTATCAAAAGCCTTAGAAACGTCCCTTAAAATTATATTGATCTGGTTCCCCTTGCTTTTTTCTATTGCAATTATTTCCGTTATTGTAGCTATTGCAGTTAGGGTATTTCTTTTGGGCATAAATCCATGTTGTCTATTGTTAGTTTTCCCATGTTGTGTTAAAAAGGTTATAAGTCTTGAATTTAAAATTTTTTCCAGTAGTTTCCCTGTAATTTCTAATAAAGATATTGGCCTGTAGTTTAATATTTCCTTATTGTCCTTACCCTCCTTGGGAATAAATATCATTTTAGCATATTTTAGTTTGTCTGGAAAGTAACCGGTTATTAAGCATGCGTTATAAATGTTTAATAGCGTTTTTAAGATGTTTTCAGGTAGATTCATGATCATATTTCGTGTAATACCTGTGAGCCCAGGGGGTTTTTCCTTAAACTTCCTCAGACAGTACATCATTTCTCCCATGGTTATTAGAGAGAGAGGTCACCACGAGGTCAGGTCTTATATAGCGGAGGTAGGCGTGGCTTAATAGTTGACCTCCGTGATGTATGGCGGCGCTGGTTGACCTAGACCACGAGGCATACACTGCGGAATTCGTGGGGTCGGCTACTCAGTGACAAACAGCGTCTGTAGGGGAGGGATCCACTACAGTGTTTTTGTTGTGGAGCTATTTTTTCATCGGTGTTGAGAGCTCTTTTGAAACTTTCCCAGTTAGCTCTATTAAATGAATATCTTGGTGTCGAGGGAATTTGTATTGGAGATGTGGAAAAATTTGCTATAATGGGTTTGTGGTCACTGGTGCTGGCGGGTCCAGGTTTTATGAGTGTATGAAAATGGTGGTGTCTGTTTGTCAGAATTATGTCGGGATTCCCAGAGTTTCCTGGTGTTATGAATGTTTGAAAGTCTGGGCCTAGGTGTGTAATGCTGCCTTGCTTGATTAGGTTGTGCAGTATAACTCCAGCAGGGTTTCTGTTGTCGATACGATACGAAGTCATTAGTTAAGAGGTGAAAGAAGATTATTAGGAATTGAAGAAAAAGTGGTGAAACTGAAATACAGTAGGAGTAGAAAGAATCTGGGCTCAACCAGATCGCTTCATCTTTCTTATTGGTGTTTTGTCTTTGTTCTGCTCCCTTGGGTCGTCAGACCTTTGTATTAATATTAGTTTATTTATATAATGCTGCTTATTATTATTATTTTTGTTATTGTTGGAGTTAGTGAGCCCGCCCAGGTCCTTGTGTAACTAGGAGGGTAGTCACATTTTTTTTTTTTTTTTTTTTTTTTTTTTTTTTTTTTTTTTTTTTGGTGTTAGTTAAGTGTTAGTTGTGTTAGTCTAAAGGTACACTGTATGGAGAGGCCTGCCAGGTTCTTAGTGGATCTGGTTGGTCACTCTCATCTTTATTCCTCTAGTAATGTTTTATGTAGAAATGTGTATATTGAGGCAGGAGGTGGTTCAATTACTTCTTCCTGGCTGATATAACTGAGAGGGTAATCACATTATTATTATTAGTATTATTAATATATATATATATTTTATTTTTTATTTTATTTTTTTTATTTTTTTTTGAGTTAGTGAGCCCGCCAGGTCCTTGTGTAGCTGGGAGGTAGTCTGACCTTTTTTTTTTTTTTTTTTTTTTTACTAAGTTGTTAGTTCAATGTTAAATGTTAAATGTTAAATGTTAAATATTAGTAATGTTAGTCTAAAGGTACACTGTATGGAGAGGCCTGCCAGGTTCTTGTGGAGCTGGTAGGTCACTCTCATCTTTTATTCTCTCTATTACTGTTTTATATGTATATTGGGGCAGGTCAGGTCTTATATAGCGGAGGTAGGCGTGGCTTAATAGTTGACCTCCGTCATGTAAGGCGGCGCTGGTTGACCTAGACCACGAGGCATACACTGGGGAATTCGCGGGGTCGGTTACTCAGCGACAAACAGCGTTTGTAGGGGAGGAATCCACTACAATATCAATAAATTCAATTGTCACAAATTGACGTCAACTGAGAACTAAAACCCTTTCTTTGTCAGTGGCCCAAGGTTAAAAATGCTTTGGAAAGCATTCGAGTTAGATGTAGGATAGATGATTAGAAGAAGGTCCCACATATTTGACCTGACTTAACATGACTATTTACGTCGCCCTTTCTTTTAAGCTCCTTTTGTGTTTGTGGTGGTGTTGGTGTGCAGATTAGTGGATGTCATGTTTTTGACCTGACCTCATGTTTAGTAAGGTCACCCTGTGTACTTAAGCCTCTCTCTCCTTGTAATTCAGTTGCCTCTGAAGAAGTCTTGAATAAAGACGAAAGCTAAGGTGCTCCATTGTTTCCCTTTTCCCTGTGTAATTTTATCAATACATATATATATATATATATATATATATATATATATATATATATATATATATATATATATATATATATATATATATATATATATATATATATGCAGTAAACGCTATATCTACGGATGTCAACAAACTGTGTCTAGTTGCATCTCACACAGAAAGGTCGACGGTCACTTACACTGAGATAATCACCCATAAAACATTACCATATCAGGTTATAAAAGGCTGAACATTTTGCCCTGCTACACACTAGATTCCATACTTCCATTGTTCCTTCATCACGTACAGTATAGTTATGGAAATTTTCATATTATTAAATCCATTATATTTTGACGTGATCATTATGTAGTTTGTATTTCCATCTCGTAATTGGGTCAGGCATATGGCGTTTATTTACCATTGCCACTTAACCATTTGGAGTTAGGGGAAAGGTCACGGCAGGGTTAGCTCCAGAGGGATAATTATCAGATATGGCCAGTGGTATGTGCGGTCTTGGGTATGAGAGTTTGTTGACCAAACTGGAGTGGTCCACTGAAGAATTGGCGAGGGCCAAGTTAGAAATTGAGAGGGCCACGTTGGAGAACCTGAAATTAAGGAAAGAGCTGGCGAAGTTAAAAGGAGAGGCTGGACGAGTAAAGCCAGTGTCTGACGAAAAATCAAACGAGTGGAAAGTCGTGAGTAGAGGGAGGACCAAGCTGGTGGTCAAGAAGCACTCGAAGGATACGACAACAACGACAACAACAGCTAAGTGTACCAACCCGTTCAGTCCCTTGATAGACGAATTGGACGTTAGTACAGTCAGGGGCAGGGATGACAAGGAAGGTATAAAACTTTAATTGTTGGTGACTCACAGGTAAGGTACATGGACAGGGCCTTTTGTGGTAAAAACAAAAATAGGATGAGGGTGTGTTTGCCAGGGGCTGGGGTGGGGGATATAATTGACAGGATGGACAATATCTTGTCTGGTAATGGGAACAAACCCATTATCTGCCTCAGTGCAGGAGGCAATGATATTGGCCGGTGTAGGAACGAGGAACTTCTTGATAAGTTCAAGGCAGCCATAGATCGTATTAGGACTAAGGGAGGGATCCCTATCATATGAGGTGTCCTGCCTAGAAGAAGAGTTGGCAGTGAATGGTTGTCAAGGGCAGTTGGTGTTAACGACCGTCTTGACAGATATTGCAAGTCAATATCAGTCCCATTCATTGACAACTGGGACAACTTCTATGGCAGAAGGGACCTTTATGCTAGGGATGGGGTGCACCTGTCTAAGGATGGAGTAGCAACCCTGGCTGGGGCTCTAGAGGGGCAGTTCAAAAGATATCGAAGTCTTTAAACTGCTAAGAGAACATATGGGCACGGGGGTGGAGGAGACTGCAGTGGGGGCGGGTAAACAAGGCGAAAGATTACAGGGAAATAGTGTTAGGAATGATGACAAAACTAAATTAGACAGGGAGTTTAAAACTAAACGCGGTAAGGGGAGGACTCAGAACACGACTAAACTAAATCTAACCTCACTACTGTGAATGATGATATGAGAAACAAAATGGATGATATTGAGCCTTGTTATAAAGAAATCGGTATAATTGGTACTGAAACATGGATCAACCTAGACACACGTGAATTACCAGTCGAATACCAAATTGCGGGTTACAAACTATTTCCTGAAATGAGCAACAGCAGACCTGAGGAAAAGGAGGCGGGAGTAGCAATCTATGTTAGGGATAATCTGAAGTGTGAAATAAATAAGGAAATAAAAACTGAGAGGAATACAGAAACAATTTGGATAGAATTAAGCGACGGTCGGGAAAAATTAATCACAGGGGTAATATATAGACCCCCAATCTTGATAGCGTCAATGAGCGACTTATCTGGGATGAAATGCGCAGGGCTTCCATACACAACAAAGTCTGTATAGTAGGCGACTTTAACCTTGGCCAAATAGATTGGACTGTCCTTACGGGTAACTCAGAATCAGAGGATTTTCTCGAAACGATCCAGGACTGTTTCCTAAGTCAACATATAACCGAACCCACACGAGGTAATAATATACTGGATTTAGTTCTGACGAACAGAGAAAACCTCATTAGCAATGTCGAGGTAGGGAACGAACTTGCAAACAGCGATCACAAAGAAATTCGATTCCAGTTAGATTTTCAGGGCAGACGTAAGGAAAACTCCACTAAAGTACCAGATTTCAGAAGGGCAAACTTTGACAGTTTAAAGAGGCAGCTGAGAGAGGGGGTGTCGCGCTTGGCCGTGAACCTGACAGATGACACCGACCTGATAACGAGATCTGAGATTGCCGAGTTCCACGATAATTTAAATAGTGAGTTACTTAATGCACAAAGGCAGAACATACCATACAAAAAACTCAGATCAGACAACAATGACCCTAAATGGATAAATAATTATTTTTATAGAACATCATTGGCCAAAGGAAGGCTATAGGTAGAAGGATAAATCGTGGCGAAATTCACCTCCGGGACTATTATAGGGTATTGGCGAGTAGAGTTAAAACCGAGATAAGGAAAGCAAAGAGGAATAATGAGGTAAGGATAGCAAGGGAGGCGAAGACAAACCCCAAAGGATTCTACCAATGTATCAAACTAAAACACGAGAAAAGATTGGACCAATACTGTCAGACTCCGGCGAGCTCACTGATAACGACGGAGAAATGAGCAATAATTTGAATAAATATTTTTCAACAGTTTTCACCACCGAAAATCTAAACATGATACCCGAGGCACCGACTCTATTCCAGGAATAGTGAGAAGAAAACCGTTAAGTGAGATAGTAGTGACTAGTAACGATGTTAGTAAGCAAATAGACAAACTAAAGCCTAATAAGTCACCTGGTCCCGATGAGATGCCCAGAGTAAAGGAATGTAAGGAAAGGCTTAAGTATGCCTTAGCAAAGGATTGTTTTAACATGTCATAAAAATGGGTGTAGTACCAGAATCCTGGAGGATAGCGAATGTAATACCGATTTTCAAGAAAGAGGATAGATCACTATCCTCTAACTACTGCCCAATCAGTCTAACATCAATAGTAGGCAAATTACTGGAAGCAATCATTTCAAACTCTATTCGAAATCACCTGGAGAAGCACCGATTGATCAATGATTCCCAGCATGGCTACACAAGCGGACGTTCTTGCCTAACTAATCTATTAACATTCTTTTCATCAGTTTTCGAATCGGTGGACGAGGGGCACAATTATGATGTGGTATATCTCGACTTTAGTAAAGCCTTCGACAGAGTCCCCCACGAAAGACTAATTAGAAAGGTAGAAGCTCATGGCATCAAAGGTGACATCCTTAAATGGATTAGGGCGTGGTTACAGGACAGGAAACAGCAAGTGAGCATTAACGGCACTAAGTCCCATTGGAGCAACGTCACAAGTGGAGTTC